>NC_079905.1:20962128-21027972 GCF_024868665.1 Triplophysa rosa | reverse complement strand
AATAATAATAAACAACACAGAAACAAAAGGGCTCTGCACTACGGTGCAAGCCGGTGGCTTGCTCCTCCGTGCTCGGGCCCTAATAACATAAAATCCAGGCCTGGTTCTCTCTCATCCTTCTCCTCCTTTTATGCTTCCCGAGCTCCGCCGTGAGAGACGCGCAACGCGCAGCTGACACTCATTATCACTCGCGTTACCGACCGGAAAATAAACAGATGCACTGACCAATCGAAGGAGAGTTTACTCGCACGTGACTTTTATTAACAAAGTTTGGTCTGTTTGGAAATATTGCCTTGTGAATGCGAACCGAACTAAAATAAATTTCAATATTGTAGCGATTTAACCCCCGATTTTGGAACAAAGCAATCGATACACAGGTGTGAAAACGCCCTAAACCAATAGAGTGTTTTCACGACGCGTCATCAATCCGGAAGTCGGCCATGTTGGAGGCATTGAAAGTAAGCACTGCTATTGAACCTAATGGAAATCGCAGATTTTGCTGGAGAAAAAAATCTTCTTTAGAAATAACTGTGAAAATAAAGCTCTTTAATGCAAGTCGATCACACCCCAGAATCGCTATAGCCATGTGCTGTAACATCACATGCAGTATAATTAATTATTTTCTACTCGTAACTTCACTCACGAGTCAGCAGTATTGATTGATGACGCGTCGTGAAAACACTCTAATGATGACCACATAATCGTTTTGTATTACCTATTTTTATTAGCCATTTCACACAGCTTCTGTGCACGGCACCTTCTCAGCAAGCAGGGGCTCCAATTTGCCAATTCCCCACACAGTGAAATGATAGATAATAGAAAACCGCTTCGCGGTGGCGGCGCAGAGGATTATTATTATTATTTTTTTAACTGCTCGTGCCACCCCCTATGTGTCATGAAAAAATGCTGCCCCCGCCGGGCGGCTGCCTGCTTCACCCGTGCCTAAAACCGCTACTGAGCGCGCTTACTCTGATCATAAATTTTCCATATAATAACAGAATAGCCATAGAAATGACCAAATTCATTAATCAAATGACCAGTGTCCAGGTTATCTGAAGACCAGTATACCACGTCGCTACAGCATTCTCCGTGGGATTAATTCACGACATATTTGAGGAAGTGGCTACAACCTGTTGAAAAAAAACAGCATCCCAGCAAACATGCAACTTTGGGCACTGCTACCGGCTACCAAAGTGTCTCACGTCTCATTCACCAGTGGGATAAAATTACTCTACAGTAACTAACAGCACCAAACATTACTTTACTTTAGATTAATTTATGATTATTGTTAGAAGTTAGAACATGTAGCGGTTTTGTAAACTAATGGCCATGTGTCACTAATCAGAGATTATACCTTTATTTTATTTTATTTTATTTTAAACTATATTTAAATAGCTTGGGAAAAAAGGGATTCTACTGACATTGTTAGTTCCCTTAAATATTCTCAAAATCTGTCACTCAAACCTGTATGAAAGTGAGCGCAGACATTGTGACATTCAAAGCATAAAAAACATGTATTGACCCAAAAATCCAACTCAAGCTATATTCAAAGTCTTCTGAAGCTATGCAATCTAATATGGCTATAGTATAAAATGAGTTAGACCAGTTAAACCTGTAACACGAGTACAATGTCTTAGTGGAGTTTAAATGTGAGTCACAGAAAAAGATTTCTATTCCACACTGAAGTTTTGAAAGACACTGTGGGCTGAAGCAGGATAAAGAACAAGAATGAATAGATGTTTAACTAATGCATCAAGGACTAAAACAAATGCAGTCTGCTTTACTCTTTTAGACACACTGTACGGAGGGGTGATGAAGAGACACGGGTAAAAACAAGCTCTAAATAGAAGGCTGAATATTGTCAGCCGTGTATCAAGTGAATCTTTCTGAGATAAATACAAGTGACATCGCTAGAAAGACTGTTTTTCAAAAGTCTAAAGACAGCTAGCAAGAGATGCAGCGTGGAAGCTGAGCAAGGTCTTGTTGCCCATGGCTACATTTATCAATGCATAAATGAGTCGAGAGTGGATTTATACGTGATGTTTGCAGGGCCGTGGTACTGCAGAATAGCATTCATGTTCTTTTTTTAAAAGGTGCCCTTACAATATTTCATTCATTTGTACACCAGTAGGAGATCTGTACTGATACACAAAAGAACTGTAGGAGCCGCTCAGTGAGAGGCATTATGAACAAATAAAATGGCATTATGAACAAAACAAATTCGATCAGATCTTATAGTTGTCATAGCTCCTGAACTTTCAGGCCCAGTTTCACAGACAAGGTTTATCTTATGCCAGGACTATGCCTTAGTGGAATTAGGATATTTAAGTCGCTTTTATAAAAATGCCTCAGTAAAAAACATTACTGGTGTGCATCTTGAGACAAAGCAATGGCAATGGTATATTTTAAGGTATGTCAGTGAACGTTAATTTCAGTTAAGACAACTCAAACTTTCATTTTAGTCTGGGACTAGTCTTAAGCCTTGTCTGTGAAACCGGGCATCAGAGTGTAGACATGGTAGACAAAAAACTGTCATAAGATGTCATGTCGCAACATGAAGTTCATGGTTTTAGTTCCCTGGCAACACGTGGATTCATTATTATGTATAGGACCCTCAATGCAGTGTGAGTTGCTCTTAACAGAGCATCTGCCAGATGCTTACAGGTGAAGATTGGCGGCACACGGTTTTTGTTACTTCTTTCACAGCACACAATTAACCTGAAATCTTTTGATATAGGAAACATATAATATATGTTAATAGTGGCCTAGTTGATGCAAAGCAAGTCTAAAAGTTTCTAAGACTCTTGCTTGAATTTCATATGAAATTCTTCAGTTTAGTTTGATATCTGTGATGGTGTTATTTATAGTAGAAATTTTCACTTCCATCTGAGCTTTTTTGCTTTCAGGCTTACTTTCCCTGGCCCTGGCCCTAAATCTGGCCCTAAGAATTTTGTCCCAATACTTTTGTATTAGCTTTCTAGACTTGATTTTGTAGCTCCTAGCAACAACAGAAAGAAGTGCATGTAGTACCTACAATAGCTGGGAAACTATGTGAAGAATGTAATATATATACACAAATATATATATATATAAAATATTTGATAAGTTACTATGTGAGAAAAACAGTCGTACCTGCAGGTGCATGTGGGGAGCTGTCAGTGCAGTAGCGAACATGCAACACGTTGTCATTACCTTCCCTATCAAAATTATCACTGGCTCACAACTTCGCTGAAAAAGGGAAAAAGTTTACAACACACAAGAAATTTATAACACACCACAAAGTAAACCAATCACCAAAACGTCATGTTAACAAAGGTATTCGCTGAATTACAGAAATATTACACATATTAAGGCATTTGCAGTTACGTCCTGATAAAAATACATTTTAAGCCATTTTCCTGCTTGCTCCAAAAAGTTCACATTAGGGCATTTTGTGTAATGTTGTAATGTTGAAGGAGAGCAATAAAGCTTGCCAATAAAATACTCCCGATTTAACTAGTTCATGTGGAGACATTTTTGCATGACCAAACTATATTTCCCTTTATTCTCTGTGGTGACACTAGAATAATAAAATACACAGACAAACTAGTAAACCCATCCTTTTGCTCTTTAAGTTACATGAGTGCAAAAACGCTTCTTGATTTTTTTGTCACGTTATAAATACATGAAGAAGGATAAAAATGCCCAACACATTCATTTATTATCAACCTAAATCACTTAAATATACATCACTGTTTATCCACACCATGCTGGAGCTTTCCAGGATAAAAGGCAGAGGTCACGTACTTCAAAATGCTGACATGCACAACCAGTTTAAAAACGCAGGCGTTGAAATGTTGCATCCTATTCAGTGTTGGGTGTAACTAGATACTAAGTAATTAGTTACTGTAATACTTTGTGTAATATGTGTGTGCAATAGTGGAATTGACATCAAAATTCAAAGTCTAACTTTAAAATCTGTGCTTTAATGTATAATTCTCACATTTGTAATACTTTGGTCAGTTAATAAGAGTACTTTATGTAGTTTAATATTATTTATTTAAATTAATTAAAAGAGCCGTTTCATGTCTATCCTTGAATCACTTAACTAATCAAGGTTGATGTAGGAAATAGAAAGTAATTAGTAATTAAATACTTTTTGGAGAGAGTCATTTGTACAGTAATCTAATTACACTATTGAATATGTAATTAGTAACTAGTAATTAATTACTTTTTTAGCGTAACTTACCCAACACTGATATTGACATGTATGTATGCATGCACAAGTTAGAGACCAATTAGAGAGCAGAAACAGCAGAAACACAATCTTCTTGGTATGAAAGTTTAGATTTGGTGAACCCCTGAAATCAAGTGACCATCGGAAAAAGAAATGTCATGCACTGGCCTTTTCGGTGGCCTCTTGTAGATATAGTATAACATTAGAAACTGTTTAAATCTTTTCTGTTTTTTTCAGAAGTCTAATGTGATCCCAGATTTGGATGGGTAACTGTATAGCTATGGGATGAGAGCTAAGCAAAAAGGCTTTTGCTGCAGAGCTCAAGAGCAACAGTCAGAAGAAATGCCCACGGTGGGATTTAAAGCCGGTACCTCCTGTTCATGTGGTGCTCTCTACATTGACTCATTATCTGTACCCGCAACCTAAAGCTTTGAAAGCCCGCATCTTATCCAGTTAGGGCTGTAGCCATTAATCCATTATTCACTGTCTCCATGCTGTTCTGACAATGTATCCTCCAAGCCCAATTAGCCAAAACACAGTTCCAATACATCACTGTATCCCACAGACTTTCCTCTCGCACACTATCCTGCCATGGTCTGCAGCTCAGCAGAACCGTCACAGCCGTGCGGCCGGGGAAAACAAAGTTAATTAGCCTGTCTGTCGACAAGAGAAGTTTTGGAAAATGAAGGGAAGAAAACTGTTAAAACGGCTCGAGGCGTCCTTTAGCTGAGTAACTTTACATTGGATTTTGATTGCTGTGCTGACTCACATCTGTTAATGGACCTTTGTGCCATTGTACTTTGATTGGAACTGCTAAAATATTTTCTGCTTGTTTGTAGAAAATGTTGCTTTTTGCTAAAACAGGTGAAGAAGTTGGAAGTGGTATTAACAGATCTGCTTAAGTGGTCTTAACAAATTTACCCAAATCCAGATTATTTTACCCATACAATCTACATTCAGTTTACACAACCATGCTTTTCATGGATTTGAGCAATTGTTACATTTCCAATTGTTTCTATTTAGCAATGACAAAACATCTAGAGACTAAGTTGAAACATAAATGAAACAATTTAGAGCTATATAAATTGATATAAACCTAGAGATATAAAGAGCAACCTCTAAGAAATAAAAATATCCTTTGGGATCTGAAACCAAATCAGAACTGCTGTGATACAGAATGCACAAAAATACCCATGGCAATGCTAAAGCAGTGTTCTCCAATGATTTCAAGACTGTCAAGCTCTTTTTATTTTGTATGGATAGAAGCAGACGAAGAACAATGGAGTATGGGGGTGAAAGAAGTGTTTTGTATAGAAGATTCATTTGAAATGTTGTATACTCAAGCTGCGTCTCAAGTCCTTTGCCAGTTTTACAAGAACATCAGTGTAGCGAGGAAGGCGGGACGAGAGCCGTGGGGCAGGAAGGCTGGGCCGGTGGCATGAGTGATAATGAGTATCAGCTGTACGCGCACCGGTCTTGCATGCCTCACGGGGGAGCTCGGGAGCATAAGAGGATGAGCAACGGGACTGCCGTGGAGAGAGGACCGGGCCTGGACGTTGTTAAGTTTTGTTTACATTCGTGTGACCGGCAGTCGTCCGTGAGGGGCTGCTGGCCTGTTTTAATGCTGTTTATTGTTTATTTATTTTTGATTAAATATGTTTAAATGTTCGCCGGTTTCGCCTCCTTCCTTCCCTTCTATTGAACTGTATTACAATCAGATGCTCTCCTTTCATCTTCTGTTTTCCCTCCATCGTTAAGAATTTACTCTGATCTCCTTAAGAACGCTTATATCTTTAATTTAGTAGATCTATAGCTCTTAATCCTGGTCCCGTGGACCCACAGCACTCCACATTTGTCTCGACAGAATCTGACACACCCACCCGCTTCAGTTATTGAACTCTCTGTTAATGAGCTGAAGGATCACAGCAGTGGGTGAATGTACCATATTACTGATACATACCTGCATATCAGGTTAATCTTCTCACCACGTGTCAAAGTCCCCCTGGGGTGAAGTTTCTAATGTGGTGTTTTTAATATGCGTAAAAGGTCCAGTGTGGGATTTTTAGGAGGATCTGTTGACAGAAATGCAATATAATATACAAAACTATTTGTTCAGAGGGGTATTAAGACCTTACGGAATGAACCGTTATGTTTATATTACCTTAGAATGAGCTATTTCTATCTACATATATACAGCGGGCATGCATATGTGGAATTCGCCATGATGCGCCACCATGTTTTGTACAGTAGCCCTATACGGACAAACAGCTCTACAAAGCGCGTTTCGTATATATGTTGTTGTTCTTCATGTGTTTTTTTAGAGGCAGATTGCATCATCACTAAGTTGAAGACACACAAAGAAGAAGTAGTAGTAGTAGGAGGAGGAGTAGTAGTAGTAGTAGTAGTCTTCATCTGGCTTATTCGAAACATATGCTGTGTCCGAAATCGCATACTGTGACAGTACGCTAGAACATTTTATATAGTATGAGTGGGAGTAGTATGAATATATTTCGGACATACTGCGTCCGCCATGTTTTATGGTCATTTGACCCGTATGCTCTTTGACCTATGACGTATTAATAACATCCAACACGTGAGCGTTGATAAAAACATAATTTAGTCATGAGAAATTCATTTATTGGCACTTACTTTAGAAACAGAAGTCCGTCTTGAAGTTTTCCACTATATTTATATGATTTACTTTTGAAATTTGACCGTTGCTCAGCTCCTGTGGCATCATGGGATAGATAAGTGTCCATCCGATCCACACTCATGAATCTTGGCGGAAGTAGTAGACCATCCAGGTATTTCTCGCCTACTGTTTTTTGCATACTGAGGTTTCGGACATACTATTCATACTCATTTTCGCCTACTATATAGTATGGAAGTAGGCGATTTCGGACGCAGCCATAGATTGTTCTTTGTTAGAAGTTTTGATCAAATGGAGGACCATGCGTATTGTGCACAAGATCCGACAGAGCGTGAATCTCCATCAGCAAAGAAGCACAAATGTGATGCTGCTAGACAAAGTAGGGACAGACGACGGCAGAAATCCAGGATAAACATCGGTGTAGCTCTTCCCCGATGGAAGGCGCTGATGAAACAAATGTTTTCAAAGCGACGCCGAAGTTGCCTGTTTTCTGCTGGACCGGTAAGCTAATCCAACTTTAGCAATGTAAGTGAAAACGTCTTGGTTACGGATGTAACCTCAGTTCCCTGATGGAGGGAACGAGACGTTGTGTCGAGCCGACAGATGGGGTTCATCCTTGAGAACCAATCGCTTCCGACTACTTAGAAAAGGCAAATGAAATTGGCGAATGAAATTTGCAATTTCATTCCGCAAGGCTTCAACTGACGAGAGAGCGCATCGGCTGTCTGGTTCAGGTCGCCTGGGATATGTGTGGCTCGCAGGGATCTGCTCACCTGCGGACTCCACAGGAGGAGGCGTCGGGCGAGTCGTGTTAGCTGCCGTGAGTAAACGCCACCCTGGCGTTGATATACGCTATAGCAGTTGTGCTGTCCGACCGGACCAGCACGTGCTTGTCCTGCATGAGAGGTTGTAGCCCCTTGAGTGCAAGTAGCACATCCAACAACTCTAGGCAGTTGATATGCCTGCGCAGGCGGGGGCCCGTCCATCGCCCCGACACTGCGTGCCCGTTGCACACGGCACCCCAACCCTGCAGGGAGGTGTCCGTCATCACCACGACGTGCCTCATGACCTGCCCGAGAGGGACCCCCGTCCGTAAAAAGGTCATTGAAGACCAAGGGGTTAGGGTGCGTCAGCAGAGAGGTGTAATCACCATCCACCTGCTGCCAGTGTGCCACGCTCTCCAGGGAACTCGACTCTGTAGCCAGTGTTGGAGCGGTCTCATGTGCATCAACCTGAGGGGTATCACCACCGCCGAGGATGCCATGTGCCCAGGGGCCTCTGAATTTGCTTCAGGGAGACCACTGACTGCTTGAAATATTCCAGGCAGTTCAACACTGACTGAGCGCGCTCTGTAGTCAGTCTCGCTGTAATGGAGACTAGCAACCCCCTTTTTGGGGACGATGAAGGACGGGCTGTAAAACCCGTTGAACATCTCGGCTAGAGGGACGAGCACGATCGCTTCATCTCCAGAGGGGTGGCGACCTCGGCCCGAAGCACGGGAGCATCCTTGCCTCTGACTGAGGTTGTTGAGTTTCTGCATAAGCGCTGGGTCGGTCTTACCCTCGTGGAGCGCTCTCAACGCCTTGGCCTGATGGAACTGCAGGATGGCCATAGCGTGGAGAGAGGGGACAGCTTGGCCCGCAGCAGAGTAAGCTCTCGACACCTAAGATGCCGAAAAACCTACATGCTTTGGACGGGAGTCTAGGTTGAGCCCCTGGGGGACATCGACGTATCCTCTAGCTGCCCCACCATCGAGGCAAGAAAGGGCGATGGAACTAGTTGACGTGCACATGCCGAAAGGGGGCGTTCCAGGTCATACTAAGTTCCTCATGCACTTCCGGGAAAACACGGCACTGGGGGCGAGTGCGGCGTGGAACCGCTCTCAAACCCGATGTACCATGTATCCAGCCGCGAGCATTGGGAGAGGCAGTGCGGTGCACTGCAACCCAATGCCGGCGGCCCGGGAAAGCATGGCTGACATTTCGACGTCCGCTTCTTCCTGGGCTCGACCCACCGAGAGAGGGAGCTCCGAGGAATCGTCGGAGTCCGATGCCAGTAAGTCACCCTCCGATGCTGCAACGGACATCTCATTATCACGCACTGTTTCCGAATACGTGGTTGAGGAACGAGACGGTGGGACCGTCTCATGGGGAACGGTCAGACGAGCGAGACGAGGTGCGGACGGTCCGCGAGCCGGTGGCTGACAGATTAGCGCTCACAGTAATCCTCATATCACCCTCGCTGCTCGCCGTAGCGGACGGCAGGGCCGTAGCCACTGCTGTCACGGAACGGGAAGCAGATGAGGTGGTGGCTGAGTCCCATGGGAACACAGCCACCCGTGACGCAACGTCTGAATCGTCAACAGCAGTGCGGGCAGGACGTATCCACAAGGGCTGCCCCAGCGTACTGTACTTTTATTCTTGTGTTGTGTTTTCTATGGTTGAAAAGTGGTTAGGTTTAGGGTGGGGGTGGTGTTAGGTGGTCTCGATGTAGATAATGTAGAAATCCTGCCCCAGAGCGATGCTATCTCGGACCACTGTCTTGTTGCCTGTACGATTAATCTAGCAAAAACGTAGATGGAAAGCTACAAAATAAGTATTTTGTGATGCATGGAAGGAGAGTATAAGTATGCAAAGACAGTCTCTGAAAACTGCTAAAACTGCATATCTTAGCAAATTTATAGAGGAAAATCCTAATAATCCTAGATACCTATTTAACACAGTTGCGAAACTGACAAAAAGTAGATCCTCAACATATTTAGTTAAATTACCGCACAGTAGCAATGATTTTATGAACTTCTTCTCTGATAAAATTGAGACCATTAGAGAAAATTCTCAATGATAACACCCTCCTACACTCCTGCACCCCATCAAGAACCCTGCGTTCAGCAAACCAGAGGCATCTTGTATTGCCTTCTCATAAGTAAATCGTAAATCGCATTCCCGCACATCCTCCTTCACAACTCCTTCCTGGTGGAACATTCTTCCTAACTCAGTCCGGTCAACCACATCTCTCAAAACATTCAAAAAACGACTTAAAACCCATCTCTTCTGTGAATTCTTGACAGACAAATAAAAAAAAACACTAACTGTAACAAACCAGGGATGAAGAACGATGCCACACACGAAGGGGTTAATGGTGATAAGCGATTTAATCCAAAAAAAGGTAGAAACCGGAACAAAGGTGGGCAAAAATCAAAAGGGTAAAAATCCAAAAACAAGTAATCCAAAAGGTGCTCCACAAAACAGGTAATACAACAGGTATACAAAATTGGTAATCCAAACGATAGAGTAAACATGAGAAACAGAGGTGCGGATCTAGGTAAAGACACTTACAACTAGACCAGACACGAAACAATGGGCAAGGGAGAACATATAGTGTCCGGTTGATGAAGTGCAGGTGTGAGTCATCAGAATTCGGTTGAGCGGGAACGTGCGTAGGTGGGTGTGAGCGCTGATACAGGGGGCGTGGCCGACGGTGAAGGTGTCACACTAACCCTCTTTTTTTCCCTCAACAGGTAGTGGTCTAGCTTTTGTTGAAACTAGTAACTTTGTATTAGCACCTATGGTATTATTGCTCCTGTTTGACATATCGTTTATTGCTCCCTGAACTCTCTGTAAGTCGCTTTGGATAAAAGTGTCTGCTAAATGAATAAATACAAATATTTCAGCTGTGAGGCCGGCCAATGGAAGCATTCACTAATACACTTAGTAACAAAACCCCACTTGAACAGCTTCAGTTATTCACTGCAATCGGTCAGGAAGAGCTCACAAAAGTGATAAAAGCAGCTAAATCGTCATCGTGCATGTTAGACCCTATTCCAACTAACCTACTAAAAGAGGTTCCCTTTCTGTCGGTCTCTCGACGTTGTGTCGAACCGACAGAATGGGGTTTGTCTTGAGAACCTATCATCTTCTGAGTATTTAGAAAAGGCCAATGAAAATTGGTGAATGAAATTTGCATGCCGGACTCCTCCCCGGATGTCCGGGTATAAGAGGGAAGCCGGCGTGCTCATTCATTCACCTTTTGTTCTTCAGAGCCTACGCATCTGATGAGCTTCTCTACGATCTTTGGTGATCATTTTTCTGCTATAATCTACGACGCGGACAGCGGACAGTCTTTTCCTGCAGTGACTCTCCCCTGGGCGTCTCGGCAGTTCCGGAGGTGTTCGAGCAAATTTCCTTTCTAAAAGAGCAAATGTCTCCAGCATGGCATGTCCCGCTGTTCTCATGGGTGCAACACACTCATCGAGGAGGGGGACGGACACGATGCCTGCTTCCAGTACGCTGGGGCAGACGTTGTGGATACGTCCTGCCAGCACTGCGGGCGGTGATGATTCAGACGTTGCGTCATGGGTGGCTGTGTTCCCACGGGACTCAGCCACCACCTCGTTTGCTCCAGGACTACGGCTCTGCCGTCCGCTACGGCAAGCAGCGAGGGTGATATGAGGATTACTGTGAGCGATAATCCGCCAGCCACTGGCTCACGGACATTCACACCTCGTCTCATTCATCTGACCGTTCCCCAGGAGACGGTCCGCCGTCTTATTCCTCAATCACGTATTCGGACACGATGTGTGATGATGAGATGTCTCTTGCAGCATCGGGGGGTGACGTACTGCCATCCGACTCCGACGATTCCTCGGGCTCCCTCCCTCGGGGGGTCGAGCCCAGGAAGAAGCGGACGTCGAAATGTCAGCCATGCTTTCCCGGGCCGCCGTGAGTGTTGGGTTGCAGTGGCACTGCCTCTCCCGGCGCTCGCGGCTGGCTACATGGCGCCTCGGGTTTGAGCGCGGCTCCAAGCCGCGCCCGCCCCCAGTGCCGTGTTTACCAGAAGTGCATGAGGAACTTAGTAAGACCTGGAAAGCCCCCTTTCCGGCACGTTTCACGTCAAACAAAGTTCTGTCACCCTCTCTTCCCTCGAGGTTGAGACAGCTGGAGGATACGTCGTTCTCCCCCAGGTGGAGTATGCCGCCGCGGTGCACTCGTTGGGGGGGGGCTCGACCTAGACTCCCGTCCAAAGCATGTGGGGTCTCGGCATCTCAATTACATTGCGGCGGACCAAGCTGCCTCCTCTCTCCACGCTATGGCTCCTGCCAGGCCAGGGCATTGAGAGAGCTCCACGAGGGTAAGACCGACCCAGCGCTTATGCAGGAACTCCGCGCCGCCACCGACCTCGCTCTACGGGTGTCCAAGGTGACCACGCGGGCCCTGGGTCGGACGATGTCCACACTTGTGGTCCATGAGAAACTCCTCTGGCCGATCCTTGCGCAGATGAGTAACGCCGAGAAGGTCCGCTTTCTCGATGCACCCGTCTCGCAAGGGGGGGCTGGTTGGTGTTACTGTCGAGCCGCAGCGGCCCCGCTCACCCCCCACCCGTCGGGGGGCGCGAGACCCGCACGCGGTCTCCCCCGGAGGGTTCTCGACAGTAAAGAAGCAGTCCTCAGTGCCGCGACTCGGCCGCCTCGGCCGTCGAGTCCTGTGCACTGTCTGCTTCCCAGCAGCCCTGGTCCTCTTCGACGCCCTCCAGCTCTGGCGCCCCCAACTCAGGCGGCTCCCTCTGGAGGAGACAGCGAAGAGGAGACCATCGCCCCATCAGCAGCCACGGCGAAGCGGCCCTCATGGGAAGACCTCAGGGGGATCGAGGCTACCAATGGGCCCGACCCCAGCCACATCGCTGGGAAGTCGGATAGGGACGGATCCTGCCCCATCTCTCCATCTGCTGTCCCCCTCCGGGGGGCTAGCGCCCACTTACTCTCAAAAAGAGAGTTTCCTCTCTCTCTGGGTTATCACAGCCACTCCCACCCTCTGCACGACGGTGAACGGCAAACTCGACGTTGCGTCATGGTGAAGCGCAATGTCGAGTATAAACACCAGCCCTCAGCACTCTCAGTCAGACAGTGCGTTGAGCTGCGCAGTCGCCAGGCAGGAAAAACAGCAGAGCCGATCTCCTCCCCTGGGGACCTCCCCCGGCAAGGAATCCGTACTGCTAGCCATCGAACCACGATGGGACGATGAAAAAGATCGTACCTTTAGTCCCCCTGTCTCATTCTGGGAGCCTGTCCGGCTTCCCAGACTGTCAGGCTGGCTAGGGAAGACAATCCGTCTCGGCTACGCGATCCAGTCACCTCACGCCCGCCAAGTTTCAGGGCATCCGATATACCTCAGTCAGAGGCTAGGATGTTCCCGTACTTTGGGCCGAGGTCGCCACCCTTCTGGTGAAGGGAGTGTGTTCAACGGGTTTTACAGCCTGTACTTCATTGTCCCCAAGAAAGGCGGGGGGTTGCGCCCTATCTTGGGTCTGTGTGTTCTGAACAGGCACCTACTCAATAGCTGCCTTTCAGGTTGATCACGCAGAAGCGCATGCTGACGTCCGTCAGGTGTCAGGACTGGTTCATGGCAATCGACCTGAAGGACGCGTACTTCATGTCTCGATCCTCCCTCGACATCGGACGTTCCTACGGTTCGCGTTTGAGGGACAGGCATATCAGTACAGGGTCCTCCCCTTCGGTCTGTCCCTGTCTCCACGAGTCTTTACGAAGGTCGTTATCTTGAGACCCCGCCCCGGCTACATGCTCAAAGTTCCCACCACTCTTACGAGAAACCAGGTGGTCAACCTGCAGGCGCTCCCCACCGGGGAGGAAGACCCAACCTTTCTGTGTTGTGTCCAGTATGCGCGCTGTGCCTCTACTTGGACTGCACGCAGAGCCCAGAAGCTCTGAGCAGCTCTTTGTCTGTTTCGGAGGTCAGCAGAAGGGAGGGCTGTCTCCAAACAGAGGCTGGCGCACTGGATCGTGGATGCCCTCGTTAGGGCATACCGATCTCAATTCGCCCCTGCCCGTTGGGAGTGAGGCACACTCCTCATGGGCACTGGCTCAGGGCGCCTCTCTAGCAGACATCTGCAGAGCTGCGGGTTGGGCTATGCCCAACGACTCCGTGAGGTTCTAATACCTATGCGCGGAACCGGTGTAGGACCGGCAGCCGGTAGGGCGTACGCTTGCGAAAGCCCTTCCCCCTTCCTTAGGGGGATCAGCGGCTATTACGCCTAGCTTTCAAGCTAGGAGTCATCGGGCTCCTTATAAAAAAGCAACAACTCGATCTGGTAGAATTTGTTAACTTTAGACAAACCTCAAACCTACCTTTTTTATCCAAAATACTTGAAAAAGTAGTCTCAAGCCAACTATGCACATTTCTGCAGGATAATAGCTCATATGAAAAAATTCAGTCAGGATTTAGGCCCAACCACAGCACGGAGACAGCACTAGTGATGGGAAGTTCGAGTCATTTTTGCGATTCGGATGTTTGAATCTCGTTCAGCAAAATGAACGAATCTTTTTTCGAGTCATTTCGTTCATCTGAGCAGAGTTAAATTAATGTTGCATGTTAATAGCCAAATTACCCCATAACGTTTATTTATGCTAGTTTTGAACAGATATATAATAAGAAATAACTTATATTGTAGTTAGGGACAGGTTATGAGAAACAGTTATTGAATTATTTCCTGACAGCATTTCTGTAAAGTTATGTATTTATAATTCATTAACAATTTTGGGTCACTCAGGTATGCAATAAGATTTACAGGTTGTTGTTTTTTACTAAAAAGTCTAATGCAGTTTGCAAAGTATATAATAATAGGCTATTGAAATCATTTAAATGTGGAATTATTTAATAAGAGATCACATTAGACATAAACACTGACTTTACTAGTGTTGCTTATGTTTATATTTTGCCAGCACAGTTCTTATGCAAAATAGTTAGTTATTAAGATAAATTAAAAACACATGCAGAAATCCACAAGAAACATTTATGAATATACTGACAGAAAAACGAACAGAACGGTACGTTTTAGAGAAGATGTTTATTGCACATAACTTTTGATCATTTTATAATATTTCTTCCTATAATACAACATATAACACGTACATCATGCATTTGAATGATGATCCGGGAAGTGGTCACGTAACGTTAAAGACTCGGACTGGAAGACTCCGGTACAGGCTGCAGGTTTGCCTGCGGAGCTACCATTTGACAAAAGAACAAAAGGGCTCGGACCTGATGACTCGAGAGACGAACTAATCATTTCTCTTTCCGGTATAAGGACTCGGACCCGATGACTCGAGAGACGAACTAATCATTTCTCTTTCCGGTATAAAAGAACAAAAGGACTCGGACCCGATGACTCGAGAGACGAACTTCATTACTGTTTCTGGTACAATGTTGCACATGCGCCGTCAACACAAAATGAACGAATCACTCGCTGAGACACTCGTTACTCCCGAGTCATTTTAAAGATTCGTTCAAAAAGAACGAATCATTCATGAATGACCCATCACTAGACAGCACTACTTAAAGTGACACATGATCTTCTCGTAGCATCTGATTGCGGCGCCATCTCTCTTTTAGTCCTACTGGACCTGAGTGCTGCTTTTCATACTGTAGATCATGCCATTCTAATAGATAGACTAGAAAACTATGTTGGCATTGGTGATCAGGCATTAGCCTGGCTTAAATCTATTTATCCAACCTTGTTTATACAAATGATGAAATGTCACATAAATCTCGGGTTAAATTCGGAGTGCCACAGGGATCAGTTTTAGGGCCCATCCTTTTTTCACCTTACATGCTTCCCTTAGGAGACATTGTCAGGAAACAAAGTAAATTTCCATTGCTATGCTGATGATACCCAGCTTTACATTTCCTCAAACTGGGTGACACCGCCCAGTTTTCTAAGCTAACAGACAGTGACAATCAAAAACTGGATGGCCAACAACTTTCTTATACTAAGTCGAATAGACTTCAAATCCTGCTAATAACTTATAAAGCATTGAATGATCTAGCTTCTTAGTATGTCTGTGAACTATTGTCAGATTACAATCCATCACGCACACTGCGGTCACAAAACTCTGGTCTGTTAATAGTTCCCAGAATATCAAAATCTTCTAAAGGTGGTCGATCCTTTTCATACTTGGCTCCTAAACTTTGGAATAGCCTCCCCAGCCAGGTTCGGGATTCAGACACACTCAATCAGTTTAAAACTAGACTAAAAACTCATCTCTTTAATATGGCTTTCACTTAACTCACTGATAACACTGTTAACTCACCGTAAGCAGTCTATGCCGCAATATAGTTATCTTGTCGGAATCGAACACACACACATCCATCATAATGTGTCACTTTCTTACACTTTCTGTCAGCAGCCTCTACGCTAATATCAGTTTTTTCTTTTCATGTCCCATCCTCGGGTTCCCGAGGACACCAGAGGTCGTCAGTCCAAGCTCCAGTTCTGGCCGGATGCTCTTCCGAGTTCAGCCAAATGCTTGTGATGATGGGAAGTCCACCTGATGGCAACTGTAGCCAGAACCTAGGATCCCGTGGGCACCAGAAGTCGTCAGTCCAAGCTCCGGTTCTGTCCTGATGCTCTTCTCAGTCCAGCAAGATGCTTGTGATGATGGGCAATTCACCTGATGAGAACTACAGCCACAACCTACAGTCATCCAGAACCAGAATCATATTGGACAGACCTAAATATCTCTTTTTTCTATCCCCACTAGGTCTTTCATGTTTTCACTAACCAGTCCGGCGAACTATTTCCGATGAATCTCACAGTTTACAGTAATTATTCTCTCTGTAGTTGCAGCAGTGCTAATTTACTATGCCAGATGATAACTGGCTCTCCCAGTTAAGTCTGGCCTCTCCCAAGGTTTTTTATTCTCCACTCTTATACACATTTACATCTTTAGTGGAGTTTTGGTTCCTTGTCACCATTGCCATTGGCTTAATCACTGGGAGACTGTTGATTTAGTTTAATCCATAAATATAAACAACTTGCGTTTAACAACACACATGCACGTTAACATATTTTAACAAATATATTCTTTCTGCACGTTTTGGTATTATTGCTAATTGGTATATACTGGTATATTGTAATTTTAGGCTCCCAGACCTGCACAGCAAAATCGCCAGTGTTAAAAGGTGTCAAATGAACTCTCACAGTGTTTATATAATCCACACTTTGAGAGTGTGGATTATATATACACAGTGAGTGTTAATTTGACTTTTTTTAACACTGGCGATTTTACTGTGTGATAATATTTAAAATAATAATATACCTAAATTAAATATACTTAGATTGAATTATTTACAGTTTCTGACAGTCCACTGACATCAGTGTACATTGCATAGAGAAAAACTTGCAATAACTTGCAATAATACCATATATTCTCTTAAATTTTTCCCCTAGTATCATTTTTATTATGATGTATGTAAAGCTGCTTTGCAACAATTAAAATTGTGAAAAGCGCTATATAAATAATAATCAAATAATATTTTATCAATAATACAATTTTATTTAATTGAAATATCTTTGAAACTATAAATATTTTTTAAACCAATTCAATATGTGACGAGTCAGGAGTGAGAACAAGTTGACTGGTGCATTCATGTGTTTTGGAGGAGGCGTGGCTATCTGGATGGCGATTTGCAGGGAGGGAGGGGTCGTAAAATGTCACTGCTAACAGGCTAAAGTTAACATTTTACAAAAAGCCTACCCAGCCTTTCAGTCAAACCATGTGCAAATTGATCATTCAAAAGTTTTCCAAAAACAGTCTCTAAAAGGTGTGAACTGAAACACGAGCAGGCACTGCTGTGTGCATTGTGAAGAAATTATCATCACAGGAAGTTTTTTTTACATATGCTAGTTTGATGATCGAAGAGCTTTAGAAGATAAAATTCTAAACTGCCGGGAACATTAGTAGCAGGTGACATTTAGACATGTTGTGCCGCATTTGGCAGGTTGGCGGTTGTTTATTTCAAACACTGGTTACCAGCTTTGTTTGACATGAAGTTATAAAATGACATGAGGGTGATTAATGATGAATTTTTTTATGTTTGTGTGAACTATCACTTTAAGCTAACTTTAGCCTTGTAGTTCAGCTTGATAAATCGAAACATAGTTCTTTCTAATAAATTTACACCAGAGGGGCCATCTTTTTTAGTTTGGTCTAAGCCCTAAGTTAACTTACGGTCGGTGTTTGGATGTAATATAACAAATTATTTTATATTTAATTTATAATAATATTTATTTGTCATAGTATTTTATTGTATATTAATTGTGTTAAATGAAATGAAAACACCTCAACAGATATTGATTCATTGCGGAGATCTACCAGAAGTTAAGTTTGGGCCACACAATGCTTGTTATGTTGTTGCTTCTGAAACTGTCTATTATTATTCCAGCTTTGGCACTGGTGGGGGTGGTCCGGAAATAAAGCAGAGACCAGTTTAACATGACAGAAAAAAATGTGACTATTACGTTTCGGTCACTTACGACAGACGAGGAAGTAGAATTATCCAATTCTTTAATTAACAGATAAAACTTCTAGAATAGCACCACATTACGTTTACATTTGAGACTAGACAATGAAGGGGAGAACAGAGTGTGAATATATACTAGTCCATGATGAGGCAGATGACGGGCAGGTGTGATGATTACAGACACGAAACAGGTGAGGGAGCGTGGGGAATGAAGTTTGAGCGGAAAACACGAGGAGAAACAGAGGGAACCATGACAGTGACCTCTTATTACTGATTTCTCTGGAGATTAGTATGGATTGCTTTGTACTTTTATTGTATGGTAAAGATTATCTTTGACATTTTGAGAATAACTCCTTTTATATTGCATGAGAAAACAATTACACGAGTTTGGGGCAAGATGATGATAGATTTTTCTGTAAAATAGATTTTATCTGCAGAGAATGTGACTCATTTGAACTGATCATCTTAAAAATGTGAATGGATGATTTTATCCACTATATTTCAATTTTTTATTGCAACACATGCTAAGCAAATGGTTTGAATAAGCGTAATACTTCTGTTATGTAGTGTAGTTTATAATATCTTGTAGTATCTGTGTGGTGTGAAATATCTTATCTTTGACTGCGGCTGCAAATGATCATATGATGTGAGCTCCAGCACACTCTCACTGAGAGATTAGACTCACCAATCCTGTTTCAATGAGCTGGATTATAGTACAGTGCTTTATTCCCTCTAACATTTTCCATTTTCTGTCACCCCACACTGACACTTTGGAGTTGCATGTTGTTACGATTTTTAAACGTTTTTTACAATGCATTTGCTTTAGTTGAAAATAATATGAAACGCCTGTGTGATTTCATTTTTATTTGTAATTATCTTAATTGATGATATAAAAATACTCCAAATAAACCAAATAAAGACTGCAATAAGGTTTTTCAAATTTGGTCAGTAAGCTATGGTTGCAAAGCATCTTTCATTTTTAGCAAACATCAAAAATAAAAGAACCTCGAAATGTATTCCGCCCTGTGTGGAAGCTCTATTCCATGGGCTCAAGAAGTTAATATAAAGTTTAGAAAAAGGTATGAAAGGTTTCATTACAGTGCTGCCTTCAAAGCAATGTGAAAACCTCAGGTAGCTGGTTACATGTGGGGTATGAGGACTAACACTAACAGCATGTGAGATGAAATGCTTTGCTCAAAAGCAATGTGGTGTTCGTGTGGTGGTGATCTACACTCACAACTTGTGATGAAAAACTATCATGGCTTCAACAACAATGAGATTTAAGAAGTAAAGGAAAATGCCTCTTTTTTGTTGTGGTTGCAAGTACACATCAGCACTCATATTCACAAAGAATTTGATCTTGCCACAAAAAAAGCATTTTCCTCGATAAGGCCAGACAGTGTATATTTTCTATAATTGTTTGTAATGGCAGTACCAAAAATTATAAACACCATTAGTGTAATGAATTTTGGGTCATTGCTGCTGTTCTCCTCACTGTCACTATTTACTTAGTCATCCAATCACAGTAGAAGAAGGGTGAGACAAAATCCGCCCTGACCAATCGTCACCTCCTCTACCGTTGTTCAGTCACTATCCTAGAATAGGTTAATGTTGTTGGTCTAAGAGGATCCATGTCTGTACCAGATTACATAAACTACCGCAATATTCATATTTGTTGATAAAACAAACTATTTGTGAAATCAGATCACTAATAACACATTACTTATAATTCAATACCAACGAAGCATCAACAGCCAGGCTTTTTCAGAAGGGCTGCTGGCATTTACAGCTGGCTATTGTGTACACAGCCTAAGTGGTCATAGCTAAAGGGTTTGCCTATAAGCCATTCATTAAAATGCTTAACTCACTTAATTAGGTAGCCTGTTCACTTGTGGTTCACATTCAAGAGTTTATCTCTACTGTAACAGTGTTGTTCAATTTGTGCGAGAAGTATAGTATGTGTCCTGTATATAGTCACTTAATGCATTTTTACTGATCAGACACCTATGATATTGGTTGAAAATTGTGTTTAAATTTGGTCACAAATCGGATACAAATCAGATCTTCTATTTGTGCACAGTATGCACATTTATTTCCACTGAACTACATCTGAGGTGCCAGGCACTATTATTTTGATACATTTGGTTTTGTGATTCAAGCATCTTTCTGTAAACTCTGTCAGGAATCACTTAAGGAGTCAAGTGCAGGGAACAAATTCTTTTAATAATGGTCACTGGCAACTCAACGAGACAGTCAACAAAGAGTAACAACCGCTGCAGCAGGAAAAACTTGGCAACATACAGGGCAAGCACGGGACTAGGGGCTTGAGCGCTCGGCCGGGAGAGGACACACAACAAGAGAGGTAATAGAGTTCATAAAGTCCTTGGGGAAATTACCAACTCGTGGTGGAGGGTGAAAAAACTCCAGTCAACAAACGGTCACCGTGACCGATGTAGCTAAGTGCCACCAGGGCTTCCGAGACCAGCCGGTGAGGGAAAGATAATCCTTGAGATGGGAGTTCTCAAAGTCCCAGTGAACAAAGTCCGTGAACAGAAAAACCCAGACAGGGAGAACAGTAATCCGCTGTGCAAGCCCCCTTGCGCTGAGAGATCCACTAGAGTTGAGTGATCCACAAGGCCAGACAAACTTGAAAATAGCAAGTCCCCTGAAGGTGAGTGTAGTCCATATAAAGAATCCTTCGTCACCGGGGAGATCCTCCTCGGCCAGAGACTCCCGGAACTGGAGTAGAACCCACTCGGCTGGAACCCCCACGAGATGGCAGAAGCAATCCCCGAGTAGACACTGGTAATGAAGTGCAGACACCCGGGTGTGAGCTAAACACTGGAGCCAAGACAAGACACGACAAGGTGAGTATAATCTCAAAAAATAGTTACTTAAGGAAGCCTAGACTAGACAAGACAGGTTTGCTAGAGCGGTCGATACCAGGGGAAAATAACTCTAAAGGTCTGACGCCAAACAAAGGAAAACACGAGGAATATAAAGGGAAAGGAGACAGAGCAGAAAATAAGGAACCAGCCGTGGTGAGTGAAAACTGAGGGAAGATCCAGGTGACAGCAGTGAAAACTAATGAGTAGTAAATCAGGTAACGAGAGGGGAGGGGTGAAGCACGCGGACTCTGAACACGTGGCGAGCTGTCAAAACAGCGTCACGTCTCCAACAAAACAAACACAGAGGACAACACGGAAGAAAACCAGAAGTGCTAGACCCGAGACCCAACAGTAGCCCCCCCCAATGGCGCCACCGGGCGTCCTAGGAGGGGGTTCACCTCGTCGCCGGTAGAACTCCACCATCAAAGATGGATCCAGGACATCCCGCGATGGCACCCAGCTCCTCTCCTCTGCGCCATAACCCTCCCAGTCCACAAGATACTGTACGCCCCTACCCCGGCGACAGACATCCAGTAATCTCCTAACCATATAGGTAGGAGAGCTATCCACTAGAAGAGGGGTGGGGGGGGGGCGGGTCGACTGCTGGCAGGATGGAGAGGTGAGGAGAACACAGGTTTGACCCTGGATACATGAAAGACAGGGTGAACCCGACCCAGGGTAGGAGGGAGCCTGAGCCTGACAGCCACCGGATTAACCACCTTAGTGATGCGGAATGGACCAATGAACCTGGGTGCCAGCTTACGAGAAGGCGCTCGGAGAGGCAGATCCTTGGTAGAGAGCCATACCCGCTGACCACATACATAGGTTGGGGGAGAGGACCGGTGACGATCGGCCGCTGCCTTGGTCCGTCTTTCAGTTAGGGCCAAAACCTCTCTGGCCTTATTCCAGGTGCGATGGCAGCGACGGACAAAAGCCAGAGCAGACGGGACCGCAGCGTCGGGTTCCTGTGAAGAAAATAGCGGAGGATTATATCCCAACGAGCAGAGAAAGGGGGACATACCTGATGCAGCCGAGGGAAGGGAGTTGTGAGCGTATTCTACCCACGAGAGTTGAGAACACCAGGAGCTAGGATAATTAGATGTCAAACAGCGGAGCATTCTAACCAGATCCTGGTTGGCCCGCTCACATTGCCCGTTGGTCTGGGGATGAAAACCAGAAGACAGACTCGCAGAAGCCCCGATCTGTCTACAAAACTCTTTCCAGAACCGGGCCGAAAACTGAGGTCCCCTATCCGAAACCACGTCGATCGGCAAGCCATGGAGCAGGAAAACGTGATCCACCATCAGTTGAGCAGTCTCCCGGGCGGAGGGGAGTTTGGGTAAGGGGATGAAATGAACCGCCTTGGAGAAGCGGCCCAACACAGTGAGAACCACGGTGTTACCCTTAGAAGAGGGGAGCCCTGTGACGAAATCAAGTGAGAGCTCAACTGAGAGCTCTCTCTCCGGAGCCTCGAACTGGAGTGATAATGAATCAGGTTTGAGATTCTTGGCCCCTGGCCGGTACGAGAGGGTGAAGTTGAATCTGCCAAAAAAGAGTCCCCAGCGGGCCTGGCGCGGGCACAATCTCTTGGCTGAACGGATGTACTCCAAGTTCTTATGGTCCGTCCAGACCAAGAAGGCTGCGCTGCCCCCTCCAGCCAATGACGCCACTCACCCAAGGCCAGCCTAACCGCTAACAACTCTCGGTTACCGATGTCATAGTTACGTTCGGCAGGGTTGAGGCGGTGAGAGTAATAGGCGCACGGGTGCACCTTCCCATCTGCGGGAGATCATTGAGACAGAACCTCGCCGACCTCGACAATGAATTGGAGTGCAGGATCTGGAACAGATAGAACAGGTGCAGAGACAAAACGGGACTTTAATGAATCAAAAGCAACCTGAGCTTCCTTATTCCACCTGAACCTCTCTTTAGTGGAGGTCAATGCCGTGAGAGGCGCGGCCGTGAGGCCGAAGTTCCTGATGAATCGCCGGTAAAAATTGGCGAAACCCAGGAAGCGCTGGAGGGCCTTGCGGGAGTCGGGGGTGGGCCATTCGGTGACAGCTCTTATCTTAGCCGGATCTGCCCGAATACCGCTGGAGGAGATGATATGACCAAGGAACGTAACCGACTCGGCGTGGAATTCGCACTTCTCCGCCTTGACATAAAGCTGATTCTCAAGTAGGCACTGAAGGACCCGCCTAACATGCTGGGTGTGCACCTGGAGAGAGGGGGAAAATATCAAGATGTCATCCAGGTACACGAAGACAAATCTGTTAATCATGTCACCCAGAACGCTATTGACGAGGTCCTGGAAAACGGCAGGAGCGTTGGTAAGCCCAAATGGGAAAACCAAATATTCGTAGTGTCCCGAAGGAGTGTTGAAGGCAGTCTTCCACTCATCACCCTCCCGAATGCGGACAAGGTGGTAGGCGTTGCGTAGGTCGAGTTTAGTAAAGACCCGGGCTCCCTGTAAGAGTTCAAAGGCAGAAGACATGAGAGGAGGTGACAGCAGTGAAAACTAATGAGTAGTAAATCAGGTAACGAGAGGGGAGGGGTGAAGCACGCAGACTCTGAACACGGACTCTTTGAGTTAAGTAATTGTAATAAAATAATCTACTTTGCTGGGACTCTGTTGTTATTGATTATTTGCGGAGGTCTACCAGAAGTTAAGTTTGGGCCACATAATGTTTGTTTATGTTGTTGCTGTTGAAACCATCTATAGGATGTCCCAGATTTGTTGTTAACAATTTGTATAACTAACACAGTCGATCAAATTACAGATTTACTAAGTGTGTGACAAAGAACATTTTAACGTTACATGACTACATACTGCGTCATCGAACAACACCTAAGAATAGTAATAACTAAAATACGGTCATTCATATCTATTCAAATAATCTGTGCATGACTATTTATTGTACAGAAAATAATATTTGCTTACCTGTCTATTAAAACACATGTGAGAGCGGAGTGTCTGTCGAGTCCAAGTTGGTCGCGAAGCTCTCTCCATTTCGAAAACGCCACGCCGATATTAATCCTCATTTGGCCTACGTTTAAATTTTTTAGGATTTACTTTACTCGCCAACGAGTAATCGTGATCCATAACTGAACAACAAAACAGCTGCGTCCCAGATGCTGTATAACCGCCACTTCCGCATTTGCGTGTTGCCATAGTTTCTACAACCGGAAACTGAGGATGGTGCAGTATTAAATCAATTACAATGGAGACAAGGGACGAGACAGTATTTAAAATAGGAATTTCTCTGGATTTGCACATTCTTGGGAACATTTGGGATAATGTAAGTACACAACTGCATGAAATATATCACACTGAGCAAGTGGTTTTTGGATATTTAATAACAAAATATTACATATTGTGCCTTTAAATGGTGACCATACAGGAAATCAAAAGTGAGAGAAGTGCATATTGCACAGAGGAACTAATCGGATTGCCTGCAAATCTGTCATGCTCTCTAAACTAATATCGTCAGGATCTGATATTGCTTAATAAGCTTCTGTCAGAGATACCAAAAGTTTTCATAGCTCTTACATAAGCAGTTTAGAAGTTTTTTTCTATGCTGTATCTGCAGGACTGGGTGTTGCACCTAACAAAGCACTTTCAACAATCGGGTATTTGTGCCAAGACTGGACAGCTTCCAGTGGTTTTCATGAAGAGTTCAGAGAAAAGAAACTATAGCTTTTACTAGCAAGATTAGAAGTAAAACTGTTTTATGATAGTTTTTTGTATTCATTCACAGATTCATAGTTTGCTTTGGCAGATTACCAGATAATATGAAGTATATAGGCATTGAAGTATATAGGCAATTCAATTCAAATCAACTCAACTCAACTCAACTCAACTCAACTCAACTCAACTTTATTTATATAGCGCTTTTTACAATTTTCATTGTTACAAAGCAGCTGTACATGAGACATATTGACTATAAGCAAAACAATTAAAGTTATACATGTAAAAACAAGAAAAAAGGTGAAAACACAGAAGACAGACATACCCACATACAAATGCTCCACACATACAATATGCACATGTACTAACACACATACACAGACAAGCACGCACACACACAAACACGCACACGCAGACACGCATGCACAGTGAAAGCAGACATTTAAGATAAAGGAAAGAGAAACACAGGTCAAATATTAAACAGACTATAAATTCCTATATTCAATATTAATTATGTAAAACTTTGAAATTCTAAAGCTGCCCCCCCTCTAGTTCCCCTCTGGCAAAAGCTGCTACATCTGCACAAGCTCGACAGTGCTTGCACAACAAGGCTAAATACAAATAAATAAACTTACTAATAAGGTAAATTATAGTTTAAGATTATCATTAATAATCTAATAGCATTTGAAATTTTGTAGTGAAGACGTGTCAAGTCGCCGCGTCCTTCTTTATCCAGCTCTATCATCTCAGCTCTTGTCAGGTCGCCGCTTCCCATTCTCCACTCTACCATCAGGTCAGGCCATGAACTGCATCCTGCTCGCTGTGGTAACCTTGGAACAATGAGACAAGACTGGCTGAGAGTAGAGTACTGTTCTGCACTCTTTGATGCAACAAGTACATCAGTTGTGTTCCTGCTTCCGGTTGATCTAACTAATGCAGCCTAAACGCTCAGAGGATTTATATTATGGAAGTGTAGTGTATGCAAGATTAAAAAGATGCGTCTTTAGTCTAGATTTAAACTGACAGAGTGTGTCTGCCTCCCGGACAGTGCAGGGAAGACTATTCCAAAGTTTAGGCGCTAGATAGGAAAAGGATCTACCACCTGCACTTGATTTTGAAATTCTAGGTATTACCAACTGACAGGACGCCTGAGAGCATAAGGCACGTGAAGGACTGTAATACAAGAGGATTTCACTCAAGTACTGAGGAGCTAAACCATGTAAGGCTTTATACTGTAGGTAATAAGCAAGATTTTAAAGTTAACGCGATGCTTTATAGGTAACCAGTGCAAGGTTGACAGAACCGGG
Organism: Triplophysa rosa; assembly: GCF_024868665.1. Classification (NCBI taxonomy): domain Eukaryota; kingdom Metazoa; phylum Chordata; class Actinopteri; order Cypriniformes; family Nemacheilidae; genus Triplophysa; species Triplophysa rosa. The sequence continues at coordinate 21,001,911 of NC_079905.1, read as the reverse complement.
CTAATATGTTCATACTTTTTTGTACGTGTCAGAACTCGAGCTGCAGCGTTTTGGACCAATTGGAGTTTTTGTAATAAGCCTGCATGGCAACCACCTGCATTACAGTAATCTAGTCTTGATGTAATGAATGCATGAATTAACTTCTCTGCATCTGACATTGACAGCATATGACGTAGTTTAGATATATTCTTAAGATGGAAAAATGCAATTTTACAGGTGTTGGCGACATGTCTCTCAAATGACAGATTACTATCGAATAGAACGCCAAGAATCTTAGCTGACGACGAGGGTTTTATGGAACATCCATCAATAGTTAAGCAGTATTCTTGGTTGTTACATATAGCAGTTTTCAGTCAAATAAGTAACACTTCTGTTTTGTCCGAGTTCAGTAATAAAAAGTTGTTACTCATCCAGTTTATTATATCGACTATGCATTCCATTATTCAGTGGAACTGCTGTGTTTCATGAGGCTTCGAGGAAATATAAAGTTGAGTATCATCAGCATAACAGTGAAAGCTAACTCCGTGTCACTTTATTATATCTCCTAGAGGTAGCATGTACAGTATAATCCAAAGAGCAGAGGCCCTAAGACTGAGCCCTGTGGTACACCGTACTGGACTTGCGAAATGAAACATAAAAGTGCTAAACAATACTATAAAAGAAGGTTTTGGCTGTATTGTTCCATAAGGAACCATAAACATCTGCCAAAAAAGGTTCTTCTGATATGAAAATGCAAGAAGTGGTTCTATTATTCTGTACCCATCTACATATATTTTAAACAATTGAGAACTTTTAAAAAGTGCTTTTCAGTTGATACATTTTCTGTTGACATCAGTCATTCATGATGTGGGTGAAATGATTTTGTTTGTGTTTTCCCAGCAAAGTTAATGCTGCTACATCCTCCACAAATTAGCACTAAAAGAAATAGCCTGCGGAATGGGAATTGTGTTTTCCAACTGCTTTCGGCACAGATTTTGGGCCGTGTTTGAGGCATAACCTGTTTCGCATAATTTTGTTAGTGTTAAATATGGTGTTTGTTCCACACTTTTCTGTGTTCCTTATTTTCTCCTGTAAAGCTGCTTTGGAACACTGCACATTGTGAAAAATGCTATATAAATAAAGTTGAATTTAATTGAAATATTGCAGACAGCGCCTGCAGATAAATGGATGCTGTAAGCGGGTACAATTGATTTTCAGTGAAACCGTCTAGAAAGATTACAGTGATGCTGATCAACTTGTGCCAAATTTTCAATCTCATTTCAAAGCACCGAAAAAGTGAAAAATTATGAAAAATAATCAACATCAAAGAACAGAATTGTGTGGTTTAGGACATGATGTTCTGACAAGCACGGTTCTATTTTAAAACGATGGACACACAAACGTAATTTCATGCAATCAAAAAAGTCCTGTCACACTTCATTTATACAAATGGTGATGATGTTAAGCACTGCAGTGCATAATGCATAGAAAAACAACAATTGTATGTGCCTTCTGAACAGAAAGGTCGATAATCCAACATTGAAAGATCTTGTCATTGTGATATTGATCTTACTTCCAGCACTTAAAGAAAAGATTTCCATATTACATTTTCTAAAGCAAACAGTTCTGGTTATAAAGAACAGAACAAATCTACCCGCCCATATGACTGACATATATCGTAAATGTATTGTTCAACATGTCTCGAGCAGTTTGTAGCAAACAAGGCATTTATATTTTACGTTCATTTCTTACAAGCCACCACTGAGCATATGTGTAAAATGTAATGACATCGACTTACACAGGTAGCTAAGGATATGAATACTAATACACAAACACTTATATACATGCTAATTCAGGAAGCATAGAGTTGACATCATTACCAAGAGCAAGATGATACAGAAAGTTAAAATATATGAAACAGTCCAATTTTACATAAATGTATACATTAAGTGTTATATCTGCGTTGTGATATGCAGAAAATGATGCTGTGACTACAGAGCAAACCTAAATTTGACAGACTCATTTTCAATGTAGTATGGGTTGTCCGATGATGGTAATCTCTTGAAGACATTAGACAACTCACCTGCGGACAAGGTTGATGCAACCTTGTTCAGAAAACATCCCCAGCATTTTTATTATGTTTTCACTCCGGGTTTGTACGTGACTGATTTGAATTTAGGCGACTTCTGCTGTCACCACTTTCTATATTTGCGAACAAAACTGGAAAACAGTCTCGACCAGACTGTTATATTCTTGTGAATTTACTGTCCTTTTATATTTCTTCGTAAGTCATCCTGCAACGTTATAAGAATATAAAAGAGGCTGGGAGGTGGGCTCTTCTGGTTTGGGCCGGTACGCAACCGCAAATGAATGCCCCATAGCAACCACCCGGAACTCTACAAACTGCATAGCAACATTCTTCAAGACCACTCAGAACACCAAAGCAATCGAATAGAAACACAATTGATAACCACCTACAACACCCATTTGTGAAGTTTTCCACTTTCCCTGTTTGCTTCACTGAACAGAACAAGATAACCATCAAATGTCATTTGCAACAGACGACTAACATTTCACCAAATGGGCCTTTTAACACGCAATGCAATTATAGCAGAACCTCAGAATAACTAGAATGGGTTTATTCTCCGCAGTGCTTTTGAAAACCAGCACTCTATAGTGTATTAATCTCATTAATTATTTGATTGAATTGATTTTTACAGAAGGAGGTAGTATTTAGTTGTAGTGGGACTACAAGCTGTGTGTCTTCGGGAACTGTGATTTATATGAATGAATGAATGAATGAGGCATTTATACAGCGCTTTATTGTGTATTTCTGTACACACAAAGCACTTTACAATGAGGGGGGTCTCTCCTATGCCACCACCAGTGTCCAGCATCCACTTGGATGATGCGACTGCAGCCACAGTACAATGGCACCAGTGCGCTCACCACACATGCTCTGGAGAGAGAGATAGAGCCAATTCAGAGGGTGGGGATTATTAGGAGGCCTTGATTGACAAGGGCCAGTGGAGGGAATCTGGCCAGGACACCGGGGTTACAACCCTAGGCTTTACCAGAAGTGCCATGGGATCTTTTAATGACCACAGGGAGCCAAGACCTTGGTTTAACGTGCTTTTTTCAGTATATTGTCCCCATCACTATACTGGGGCATTAGGACCCATACACCCCCTGCTGGTCTCATTTACACCTCTTGCAGTAGCAACCTTTTTTCCCAGGAGGTCTCCCATCCAGGTACTCACCAGGCGTAGCCCTGCTTAGCTTCAGTGGGCAATCAGTCTTGGGCTACAAAGTGTGCAGCCTGTGGTGTAGAAACAGTGTCACCGTGAGTCATACACAGAGCTGGCCAGGACACAATAGTGTGCTCCACAAGCTATGTACTGGCAGCTTTTGTGCTTCGTTTACTAGATTTGTGCAATTTTTGTACTATTGTGAGTGGTGCTTGTCCATGCCAAAAAATCACATGATAATTGAGCACGTGTGACAAGGTGTTCATGTTGCTAACTGATTTATAAAACTTTAGTAGATTGGTTGCTAGGGCTTTGTCATGTGGTTGTTCTGAGCGTATAGACTGTATGTACAGGATACCTTTAGACGGAAGTAAAGTTCACATGAAATTAAATTTGAACATTTTCTTTGTTAACGTACATTACACGTTTTTTTGTCTTTGTAATCTTTAATCAAGCTCTTAGGAAATTGACAATCCTTCTCACGTAAATTTGACAGGACATCTGTCAACCTAGTCCCTTTACAGCTTATACTTTTCTAGATCCAATCAATCAATCAATCAAAGAGGTTGTTTTTGGTCTTGTTTGAATTCAGTTTCTTTGACTCAGTAGCTGGAGATTGTTTTAATGCAGCGTGTGCAGTGTTCATGTGATTTGTTAGATATTAAAATTACTGGATAAAGTTGAAAGTGCACTTGTGGTGTGCATGTGGAACAGCAAGAGTTTTGTAACAAAGCGCTTGTGCCATCTACTGGTGCCTCTCCTGTATTCCTGCACATCAGTTATACTGTATGTACAGATTGAATTAAATCAACTGCTGCCAAATATTTACAAATACAGAAGACATACTTTACATATAGGTTTACAGTTTTACACCTAATATAATAACAGAATAATTACTAATTTCAACAGTATCACAAACAACATGTCTTTGAAGAGTTTGGTTCCAAAATGAGATAAAATTTCAAAAATCATGTTTTTTATTATGTTATCATGTTTTTATTGTGTTGTATTGTGTTAGTTAGCTATATTTTTTTAGTTATTATGGCTTAAATCAAAACAAACAAACCAACTGCAGTTTGATTGATATTAATTGGAATGCACAATAATAATTAAAAAAATCAAATGGAGTTATCTCATTTTGGAACCAAACTGTTAGTTTATTTCTCTTACAAAATAATACAAACATATAATGCTGTCATGATCTTAAGTTCCACAAGAGGCAAATGTTTGTGTTTTTTATGCGATAAAACAATCAAATATATTTCCTCATGATAGATATTTCCTGTGCCCCTTACAATGACACTGTGACCGGTCCCCATGATTATTAATAAAATGAGTATTGATTTAAAAATTCCTATGAGGGCGAGGTTTTAGGGGATGGGGATAGAATGTACAACTTTGTATAAATGTCACTGTGTCTATGGAAAGTTCCCACAATGGGGGTGGGGGTGGGGGGGATTGACAAGGAAATGCCTCAGCTGTGGTTTGAGTGCCGCACAGTTCCTGTCTCACTGGTGGCTTCAGGTCAAGAGAGGTAAAAGAAACACACAGCCGTAAAAAATCTAAAGGCTGCTTGTTCAGGAACTGTTTGTCTCCTCATATAAGTATCAGACCCATCTGAAAAGTCTGCAGAGTGTAAATTAACTCCTGGAGTAGTTTTAAAAGCCATTTCTTTAACAATTATGGTATGTTATTTTTCAGATAAAAATCTTCAGAAACGTAGACGTTATTTTTGCTTAGTTTTCAGCGGTTAGCAACAAATCATCCATAGACTTTTTGTCGGTGGCCAATCGCCCCCTGGCGGCTGAAAACTTTCGTTCGACTTCATGATGTCCAACAGCTGGTAGTAACATTTGGCTCTTAAAGAGCAGACCGGGCACATACAGTAGCCTACACACTGTAAAGCGCTGTATTTCGTCAGTGATGATGGGTTCTCTTCGGGCTCACATTTTCATCTGTTTTTGGATAACTTTACCCTTTTGTATTACTGAAAAAGCCAAAGAGCGGAGGTTCCGACAGCGAGACACCGAGTCTACAGATCAGGTGAGAAAAAGAGGTGCAGATTTGTTTTAAAGGAACGAAGTCTGTTCCCTCACAGCTAACTGTGCCAGCTCATAATACGTTATAACCAGCCTGACGGGGCTTTGAATAGGAGAACAGGGCTTAACATACAAGTTATTTTTCTGTTCGTTTTTGTCCTGTTTTTAATACAATTTCAAGTAACGTTAAATTAAGTTTTATTTTTATTGCGCTTTTAGAATATTGCATTTCATGATTATTGATGGGGTTCATAATAAAGCTGTTTAGTTGATTTATAATTCTTTGCATTTTATTTGTGAAAATAACAGTTTTTATCAACATTTAGGAGTCAACGAAACCGCTATATTGCGTGGCTAACCAGTGGCTTTAATACGTCGTTATTTTGATTCGGTACTTTTAATGATTCGTTCGAGAAAGCATTCATAAAGCATTTGTATTAAGGTGTTAAGGGCATAAACATAGCAACATCTAAAGGAATAGTTCACTCAAAAATGGTCTTGACTTGACCATAGTAATTTTTATTCCTACTATGGAAAGTCAATGGGGACCATTCTTGGGTGAACTATTCTTTTTAACACAATTATTAAATAATAATAATAACAATAATTCGTTACATTTATATAGCGCTTTTCTGGACACTCAAAGCGCTTTACATGGAAGGGGATCTCCTCAACCACCACCAATGTGCAGCATCCACCTGGATGATGCGGCGGCAGCCATATTGCGCCAGAACGCCCACCACACACTATCTTATTGGTGGAGAAGAGACAGAGTTATGAAGCCAATTTGTACATATGGGGATGATTAGGAGGCCATGGTGTATAGAGGCGAATGGGCGAATTTGGCCAGGATCCCGGGGTTACACCCCTACTCTTATACGAAGGACAACCGATTCAACTTCTCAACAACTTCTTTGCCCTGAAGTAACCAGGAGGGGAGATATGCAATATGCAAAATAATTGAGTTATAAAAAATTGTAAAATTTTAAGAAAAAAAAAGAATGGATTGTCTATTTACACTGAGTACAAATAGCCCGCCTTGTTGGCAGAGACTATTTGGACTAGCTCTGCCCACCAATGTGTGATTGGAATAGAGAAAGTGTAAGAACTACGCCATTTCAAATATAGTCTCCAGTGGTGTGAGGTGTAAAGTCTTGGCACGGGAGATCGGGGTTCTAATCCACCTCTCGCTGAGAATGCCCTTTAACCTTTTTCTATTACCTAACAGATCATAAAGGCATTTATTTTCAATAAAATTAATTTAAGACTAAAAATTCATTTTTATTCATAAAGTTTAGGTTTAGGGTAAGGTTAGTGTTGCCATAATTTTTGTAAATATAATGATTTACACTGTTATTATTGCATAATGTTTAATGCATTGATCATATCAATCTAGAAGTCTAGACCATGGGCCCGTTCTTCATACGTCGCTTACTACATCCAAGATCAAATGAAATATCCGAGATGACCTAATCCCGCAAATCATGATCTGGATAATCCAGTTCTTTGAACACGCTCGTAATGTGTACGGTTAGTATATCTGTATTAAATTGTCTGGGATCATTGCACGCTCACGCACTGTTTGGAAAGGCAGCATATATCGATAGAAGAACTAGTGATCAGCAGCGCTGCTATTGGCTGGTTGTTACGTCCATAGTTTTTTTTACGTCTGCTTGAAGATTATGAAATTTTAAAATGTCAGGAACACTTCAAACGATGCACAGACAACTTTCAGAGATATTTATAACATTTTAAAGCAGTTGTAAACTGAAGTTGTATATTTTGATCAATTAACTTTTAATTCTTAGTGGTTAATTGCAATGTGATGGTGTTTCCCCCCCTCAAAATAAAGTGTTTTATATCCATTAGTGTTCACTGCATAGGATACTGAGGAAAGTCTCTGAAGACTGTCCATTTCAATAACATTTCTTAAATTGGATAAACTCAGTAGCAGTTGCAGGAGTCCATATCATCTGAAAGGCTTTTATCTGCTGAGTCTGCACAGAAACGTTGTACAGAGATGAGGAAAATATGATTTTGTCATGCTATTTTATTGCTTTTAGGCCCGGTTTCACAGACAAGGCTTAAGGCTAGTACCAGACTAAAATGAATGTGTGACCTGTCTTAACTGAATATAACTTNGCTTATTGGTGGAGAAGAGACAGAGTTATGAAGCCAATTTGTACATATGGGGATGATTAGGAGGCCATGGTGTATAGAGGCGAATGGGCGAATTTGGCCAGGATCCCGGGGTTACACCCCTACTCTTATACGAAGGACAACCGATTCAACTTCTCAACAACTTCTTTGCCCTGAAGTAACCAGGAGGGGAGATATGCAATATGCAAAATAATTGAGTTATAAAAAATTGTAAAATTTTAAGAAAAAAAAAGAATGGATTGTCTATTTACACTGAGTACAAATAGCCCGCCTTGTTGGCAGAGACTATTTGGACTAGCTCTGCCCACCAATGTGTGATTGGAATAGAGAAAGTGTAAGAACTACGCCATTTCAAATATAGTCTCCAGTGGTGTGAGGTGTAAAGTCTTGGCACGGGAGATCGGGGTTCTAATCCACCTCTCGCTGAGAATGCCCTTTAACCTTTTTCTATTACCTAACAGATCATAAAGGCATTTATTTTCAATAAAATTAATTTAAGACTAAAAATTCATTTTTATTCATAAAGTTTAGGTTTAGGGTAAGGTTAGTGTTGCCATAATTTTTGTAAATATAATGATTTACACTGTTATTATTGCATAATGTTTAATGCATTGATCATATCAATCTAGAAGTCTAGACCATGGGCCCGTTCTTCATACGTCGCTTACTACATCCAAGATCAAATGAAATATCCGAGATGACCTAATCCCGCAAATCATGATCTGGATAATCCAGTTCTTTGAACACGCTCGTAATGTGTACGGTTAGTATATCTGTATTAAATTGTCTGGGATCATTGCACGCTCACGCACTGTTTGGAAAGGCAGCATATATCGATAGAAGAACTAGTGATCAGCAGCGCTGCTATTGGCTGGTTGTTACGTCCATAGTTTTTTTTACGTCTGCTTGAAGATTATGAAATTTTAAAATGTCAGGAACACTTCAAACGATGCACAGACAACTTTCAGAGATATTTATAACATTTTAAAGCAGTTGTAAACTGAAGTTGTATATTTTGATCAATTAACTTTTAATTCTTAGTGGTTAATTGCAATGTGATGGTGTTTCCCCCCCTCAAAATAAAGTGTTTTATATCCATTAGTGTTCACTGCATAGGATACTGAGGAAAGTCTCTGAAGACTGTCCATTTCAATAACATTTCTTAAATTGGATAAACTCAGTAGCAGTTGCAGGAGTCCATATCATCTGAAAGGCTTTTATCTGCTGAGTCTGCACAGAAACGTTGTACAGAGATGAGGAAAATATGATTTTGTCATGCTATTTTATTGCTTTTAGGCCCGGTTTCACAGACAAGGCTTAAGGCTAGTACCAGACTAAAATGAATGTGTGACCTGTCTTAACTGAATATAACTTCCACAGAAATATCTTAATATAACAGTGCCATTGTTTTGTCTCGAGATGCACACCAGTAATGTATTCTTCTGAAGCATTTTTATAAAAGCGACATAAATATCTTGATTTAACTAAGGCATAGTCCTGGCTTAAGCTAAACTGTGTCTGTGAAACCGGGCCTTTCTGTTTTGTGAATTATTGATTTCTCTCCACAAAAGGCACATCCATGTATACACTTTAAAGGTTGAATATACTCAAATTCAAAAGCAAAAATTTCAAAACATTTACCTTGACAATATAAAGAACACAAACCTAAAACTGGAGATTTAGTTTTAAGAAGATTGCAGATTTAGAAACTATTTCTATATTGTTTACTGACTTAACATTCTTGACTCTTATTGCAGGTAAAATATGACACTGATACCTGCCTATTATCTATGGAGATTAAAAATAAAATGCATGTGGGTTTAAGAATAATAAAGAAATGGTATTCCAAAAGTTATATCTCATGAAGCTCAGCCTGTTTAGAGATCATCATCAGGCTGCTTCTTCATCACAGGCCTCCTCTCTTTACTGATGATGTGTGTAGTGTAGCACATGCAACAGTACAGGCCCTGTCAGGTTCATCCCTTACATTTTTTATACACTGAAATCCTTCATTCCTATCAGTTGCCCAAAGGTCATTTCATGATCCTGTCCTGAATTGGGCTGCAGTGTAACAGGTTTTGGTCAGGGAATGGTGTCTTCAAACAGTCCCATCATAAACGTGACTGAAGATTGTTTACTCATGCAGATTCAGGTCATTTTGCTTCAGTGCTGGTGATACTGTAGGTGTCACACACCATCTAACTGTGCGTTCAGACCGCCGCCGTCGAGCACGTCAAAGTGGCCGGAAGTCATTCATTTGCAATGTGAGCCGGCGGCGAGGAGCGGCGCGGCATGTCTTGGCCATTGAGGGCGTCAAGGAGAGTTGAAATCAGGTCAACTCCATGGTAATGAGCTATGACGCGGTTCGGCGGCAACCAATCGGAAAGTAGAAGTCCATCGCTTGAGATGATTCCAGAGAAAGCAGCCCTGTAAACTTTGGTTCCGACCACATTAGTTCCCAAGCAAAATGGAGGAGAAGTTGATAATTACTTTGGCGGGTTTCCAAATCCTATACGACGCGTCCCTGTTTGCGTACAGGGACATAAATAAAAAAAATTATGGGTGGACCAAGGTGTCTGAGTTTGTGTTCCTGGTGAGTTGCTGATGATGTGCATTAACGTTATAAATTTTCTGTAAATAAGTGGGAATTTCATGCTAACTTTAGCGCCAGAGCATGCAAAACAGTGTTACTGCTGCAGAATATTAAATAAACTATTTATATGCAACATTTATATGCAACAACAGAACGCTTGTTTTCCAGTGGGAATGAAATTCATTTGCTCAAAATAACACTGCTTTGACCAACTGCATTAAAGCTAATGTTACACTTTGACCAGGAGAGTTTGTAATGTAGGTTGCACACAAATTAATGTTAATTAAAGACCAAGGCTAGTAAATGTCTCCTATGATGTTGAAATTAGACTAGCACTTAACCATGAACACAAAAGCCACACCACACAAATGGCTTTTAATTGGTTTATTTCGTTAGCAAACGGATAACTACAAATAAAGTTCTTTCCACCGATCAATCTCTTGTGGTCAGTTTGCACAAGATCAACAAGCTTGTTTGCTTGCGGCCCCTTTAAATACAAGATAAGATTTCGATCTACGTCAGAGCGCCCAAGACTCTTTCTACAGCGTTGTTGGCAGGTCGGCCAGAGCGATTTTTGATGCTCTCGACAGCGGCGGTCTGAATGCACAGTAAGAGTTTTCATCAGTCAGCTTCCTTATTGATTCAATTGCTTTTTGCTTAATGCTATCTCTATTAAAATGAATATTACCTACAAATATTACATTTACGCATTTGGCAGAGGCTTTTATCCAAAGCGACTTACATTGCTTTGTACTATACATTTTGTTTCTCACTATGTGTAATCCCCTGGGATCGAACCCATGACCTTGGCATTGCTAGCGCTATGCTCTAACCACTGAGTCACAGAAAATATTATCATTTATTGTAAGAAGATAATCTGAGGCCTCAGAGGCCTATGATGTAGTCTATGACATCAATCAAGACACATACTCATTGACATGATCATGACTGCAGAATCTTAAATTCCCTTATATAATATTAATTAAGCTGGGGTCTTAAACTTAAATACCACAAATTTGCAAATGGCAGGACAAACTGCATTTTTCATCAATTCCCTCCATCATATGCACTTGTCTGTGCTTATATATACTGTATATTTAAAATGACGGTCCAACAAACTAATGGCAAATATCTCCTTCACAAGCAAAACAATATATTTTATTTATTTATTCATTCATTCATTTATTTCGGTCCTCACCGAAGACTTTTCACAGTAAATGTGTTATATAACATTACAATAAATATTGTTCTAAAAGCAAAACATTGCATTAATTACATGTTAAATTCTCAAAGCTCTTTATATTAATCCTGTAATTTGCGCAACAAGTTGCTTTTGTATGAATGAAGCCTACTTGACTGCGTCATGACCGCGATCTAATCCTGTTTACATAAAATAAGCTTGCTGCCGAGGAGATTTAAGTTAACGGACCTGTTGCTAAGACAACAAGTCAACAATCAAATCCAGTTTACTGAGTTAGCGAGGTACGAAGAACGGGCCCATGGTCCGTTGATGAAGCCATGTAAATTTATGATCACGGAGGTCCAATCACAAGTGACTTCCGGAAAAGGGGAAGTAACCTATGACGTTTGAGGTTACAACCAAACAGCAAGTCCCGCCCCGCGACTGCCAAAAATAAAAATGTTCGCGCGAGCAAAAGCAGCAGGTGAGAACGCGAGACTGTATATGCCCGCCCTTCGTACTGTGAAACACAAATAACACTGTAAGAGTTTGCTTTTATTATCTAACGTCGTGAACTAATGGTTAGAGAGTCGGACTCGTGACCAGAAGGTTGCCGGTTCGATTCCCAGAGCCGGTGGGTAACGACTGAGGTGCCCTTGAGCAAGGCACCTTACCCCTACTTGCTCCCCGGGCGCTGCAGTGATAGCTGCCCACTGCTCCGGGTGTACGTGTGTTCACTACTCTCTGGATGGGTTAAATGCAGAGGTCACATTTTGGGTATGGGTTACCATATCTGACTAATAGGTCACTTTCACTTCTGACAAATGAAACATTCTTACCATCAGCATGCAGATAATTAACTAAGGCCTAGTCCTGGCGTAAGCTAAGCCTTGTCTGTGAAACCGGGCCACAATAGTACACAGTAAATGCCAGGCCTGTGACGATATATATTGCGATTCACACTAATTATACCTGTCTATGTCGATTCTGAAATCGCAAAGGCTTCGATTCTTTTTTATGCACAGCTCTTCCGTGAACTACGGCTCTTTGATCAGTAGGAAGTACTGCTCGATCTAAAATCACTACGGCTGCGTTCGAAATGGCATACTTCCTTGCTATAGGAGCTGACAGACGGCAGACGAGCTGACAGAAACTGTAACTTCATATATCAGTTTCTGTGAGGATATGTGCATCCCTACCAAGTCTTATCTAACTTACAACAACAACAAACCGTGGTTCACGGCAAAACTCAGACAGCTCTGTCAGGCCAAAGAAGATGCTTACAGGAAAGGGGACAAAGTCTTGTATAAACAGGCCAAATTCACACTGGAAAAGGAGATCAGAGGGGCAAAGAGGAATTATTCCGACAACTTAAGGAACAAATTCTCTTCCAGTGATCCTGCTTCAGTGTGGAAAGGCCTGAAAGATATCACCAGTTACAAGACACCATCCCCCAGCACTTTGGAGAACCAACAACTAGCTGACGACTTGAACAAGTTTTATTGCCGGTTTGAAAAAACACCCCACACCCACCCTGAACACCTCTCCACACAACCATTCACACCTTCAGCAACCCCCCTCTCTCCCACACCTACAATTCAGATCACTGAAGAAGATGTGCGCCAGGTCTTCAGAAAGAACAAAAGAAGGAAAGCACCAGGCCCAGATGGTGTGTCACCAGCCTGCCTAAAAATATGTGCTGACCAGCTGGCCCCCATCTTCACACAGATCTTCAACAGATCACTGGAGCTGTGCGAAGTCCCCTCATGCTTCAAACGCTCCACCATCATCCCAGTCCCAAAGAAACCCCAAATTACTGGACTTAATGACTACAGACCTGTGGCTCTAACGTCTGTGGCCATGAAATCATTTGAAAGACTGGTTTTGGCCTATCTGAAGGACATCACTGGTCCCTTACTGGACCCCCTGCAGTTTTCCTACAGAGCAAACAGGTCTGTCGATGATGCTGTCAACATGGGACTGCACTTCATCCTTCAGCATCTGGACAGACCAGGGACCTATGCGAGGATCCTGTTTGTGGACTTCAGCTCCGCTTTTAACACCATCATCACGGACACCCTTCAGAATAAACTGGCACAGCTCTCCGTCCCCACCTCTGTCTGTCAGTGGATCAACAGCTTCTTGACAGACAGGCAGCAGTTAGTAAAGCTTGGTCAATTAAAATCCAACACCTGCACCATCAGCACTGGAGCTCCTCAGCGCTGTGTTCTCTCCCCACTGCTCTTCTCCCCTTACACAAATGATTGCACATCTAAAGACCCCTCTGTCAAGCTCCTGAAGTTTGCAGACGACACCACACTGATCGGCCTCATTCAGGACGGTGACGAGTCTGCTTACAGACAGGTGGTCAAGGAGCTGGCTGTCTGGTGCAGTCTTAACAACCTGGAGCTTAACACGCTTAAAACTGTGGAGATGATCGTGGACTTCAGGAGAAAGCCCCCTGTTCTCCCCAAACTCACCATCATGAACAGCACTGTGACTGCAGTGGAGTCATTCAGATTCCTGGGCACCACAATTTCTCAGGATCTGTGGGACACTCACATTGACTCTATTGTTAAAAAGGCCCAGCAGAGGCTGTACTTCCTTCGCCAGCTGAGGAAGTTCAACCTGCCACAGGAGTTGCTGAAACAGTTCTACTCTGCCATCATCGAATCCATCCTCTGCACTTCTATAACTGTCTGGTTCAGCTCAGCTACCAAATCTGATCTCAGAAGACTATGGAGGGTAGTCCGGACTGCTGAGCGTATCATTGGTACAACCATCCCCACTCTCCAAGAACTGTACTCATCCAGAATGAGCAAAAGGGCTGGTAAAATCACTCACACCCAGCACACTCCCTTTTTGAACTGTTACCGTCTGGTCGACGCTACAGAGCACTGAGCACCAGAACGACCTGACACAGGAACAGTTTCTTCCCTCAGGCAATCCATCTTATGAATACTTGACATTAAACGCGGAACACACAACTCTATTTTACATTATTTATTCACCAAATTTGCACATATCAGTCCTGTACATACATAATTGTCTATATTGTATATTGTGTTTTTGCTGTTTTGTACTTTGCCTATTTCTATATTATTGTATATATTATTATTATTTTTTTTTCATCTGTGTTCTGTCCTGTTGCTGTCTTTCTGTTGCACTGTGGAGCCTCTGTCACTATAACAAATTCCTCGTATGTGGAAACATACTTGGCCAATAAAGTTCATTCTATTCTATTCTATATAGTAGGCAAAAAGTAGTAGGTGAACGAATAGTATGTCCGATCCGTCAGTATTCATAAAACAGTAGGCGAGAAATATCCGGGTGGTGGAGAATTTCTCGTGAGATTAGGACGTGCGTGTACTACTGTTGCCTCCGAATACGCCTACTCGAGAGCGCCCTCTGGCTTTCGGATGTGGCGGCGTTTAACCGTAATCCATTGAGAAACAGAGCACAAAAATTACACGATATATCGTCCCAACCCTAGTAAATGCTGTCGTGCAGCTTCTTCTACAATCTTGAGGCAAGTATTTCCGACCTGAAATTAAAGGCAGATCGATTACATCCTTGTGAAAGCTGCCAGGTTAAAAATGATGCATCGTCTCAGCTTCAGCTGCTGTCTTAGACTGCATGGGTTCTGAAATCACCCACTTGGTGTACAGGTCAGTCATGGTACGGACATACTTGTTGCTGCATTCTGTTTCTGGTAGTGGTCCAATCAATCTAAACCAAGCACCTCCCAAGCTTCTTTTACCTGCATGGGACAAAATTAGCATCAGTCAAATGCTGGTAAAATTGTACACAAGCTAGCTTGTTAGTCTCATGAGTATGCAGAAATATTGTAAGCAGTACCTTAATGAAATGCAAGACTGGCACAACAGTTTGATGGGGTCATTCAGCTGACAGCAGTAACAAGATCTCACCTAAAAGCAAGGAAAATAAACTAAAAATAACTTCTAAATCAAGAAGATACCTAACAGCCTGAGGTGTCAAAAGTTCTTAAGTACAGATACTTTAAAAAATAGAATTAAAAAAAATATATATTTTTTTAATTAAAAAAATTAAAAGTAAAGTACCACCTCTGTAGTATATTACCCATTCTTTCACGTCGTTGATTATTGTGGACCAATAGTAGCCAGCAATAACCCTGTTTTTAGTGCCTCTGACACCACTGTGATTGACGGGTCCTGGGTTATTGTGGCACTCTGTAAGATCAGATGTTTTGTCTTCCTCTGACAGGACAACTAGCCGTATGTACTGCCTGCTCTGCTAGGGCCCGTGTAGAAGAGTCTGTCATCTGTTTAAAGAGGAAAGGTTGCAGTTCAAAGTAAAGAAAAATAAATCATATTAATATCTGACTCAGATTAAACTATATTTCTGATCACTTTTATCGTTACATGATAGAGTTGGGGTACTCGAACTCGGACTCGAGTCCGGACTCGAGTGCAATTATGAATGAACTCGGACTTGTCATGTACTCGGATGAATTTGCACTCGGACTTGTCACGGACTCTGACATTTTGGACTCGGGAATTTTGCCGAGTACAGTCGAGTCCGCATTATGTGTAACATGAAAAATTCCCACTGCTCCATTCTCTGGCAGTGAAAGTGTTGTCTATACCAGCATCCTCTGCACCAGTAGAGCGTGTCTTTAGTAAAGGTGGCATCATCATGAGACCACATCGTGCCCGCCTGACCCACAAAATGGTCACAGAACTTGTATTTCTGAAAAGCAATATGGCCCTGATTTAGCGCCCTGTCTGTGTAATATAGTACATTGTATTTTCAGTGTTCGTTGCAGTTCACGTTAAAAAGTTACCATAACAGAACGCTGTTCTGAAAAATGTTTCTTGTCATAGATAGACAGATAAGTAAAAGTAATGAAGCATTAAGCTTGTTGTTATGACTACTAATTATTTTCTGTTTTCTACATCCTCTGTAAATGTGGGACAGGGGCATCAAATAATTGAAGTGTAAGTTGTTGAACTGGAAGACACAATAGAGATAGAATAATGAGACAGGTTAATATGTATTTTTATAAACTTGTAATTTATTAAAAGTTTTACATATACCTCTATATGATTTTTTTTGCTTTAAAACAAGTTTTATTACACATGAAACCATAATTGGTTTTTAAAAGTTCAAATATTAATTTGATGGCTAAATTTTGAGATTAAATTAAATAATAATAAAAAGGTCGGTTGTATTTTCAATAATTTTTTCCAGTATAATTCAGCGACCGGACTCGACTCGGACTCGAACATTAAGGACTCGGACTTGAGTCCAACTCGGCACCTTTTGGACTCGAACTCGGACTCAATAGGTTACAGACTTGGTCTCGACTCGGACTCGACAAAGGTGGACTCGAACCCAACTCTGCTACATGATTACTAATATGATATTAATACCCTGCTGAAAAAAATAAGCAATTCTATTGGATTTAATGGTTATAATAGAAATTGTTTTGGTTGGGATGGAAACTATGGTCTATGTACTGTGGCAGATATCTGAATAATCCCCAAAACAATACAAAACAGGAATTTTGTAATGGTTTTAATTGTAGAAAGCTAATGGTTCTGTTATCAAATCTATTTTTATTCAGCAGGGCACCTAAGTACGAGAGCTGAACAGGTAACTTACAGTTAACATATAAATTAAGCACATGACATATTGTGTAACGTTAGACAGTCAGTTTCTCGGTATTTAGTTACCTTTGAGGGTATCATTCGTAGACGCCCGTTTTACCTTCAGACGTTCTGTAGGGCTGTCAATTTCTCCTGTTAAGAGATAATATTTAAGTTGTACATCAAATGCAAAAGAGTCCATACTGCTATCACATATACTCAAAACCAAATATCTAATCGAGCACATCCGCAGGACAAGTGTCATGATGCGCTTTTGCACATGCGCAGTACAAATCGAGCAACCCCTGAATGGATTGAGTCGACTGTCGTAAGAACTGGATTAACCGGAAGTGACGTCAGTTTCGCGCATGCGCGGAACAAATCGTGTTTCCGGGACGGATCGGGTAGCGACAGGGCCGCTCTGTATGTAGATATAAATAGGTTGTTCAAAGGTATTACAAACATAAGGGTTCATTATGTAAGGTCTTTATACACCTCTGAAGAAATAGTTTTGTATATTATATTGCATTTCCGTCAATAGATCCTCCTAAAAACGCCGTATTGTTCCTTTAATCCAAAGAAAATACAGCTATTTTCGATTAGTGTAAAAAGCATATAGCTAAGAAATGCTGCTATTTTCACTTAGTGTAAACAGAACCTACTGCTATTTAAACTTAGTGCAAATAGCCGCTGCCTATTAAGTATAGCAAAAATGAGGATAAAAATGATAAGGCTACATTAAACAATATTGTAGAGAACATATCACCCAAAAACGTCACAAATTGTAGCTATAGCGTAAATAAGTAAATAAATAATACTGTAATGCTATAAGTATATTGAGTTCTGTGTAGCAAGTGATGATCGGTAAATCACAATCCACCTTTTATTGTCAAGAGTTTCATGTGATTCATTTTATGTCATTTGATTTATTTGGGAAAGCTGTTGCTGTTTGAGTTTTGTTTATATCTACACTGGTAATTGCTTCAGTTGAAACATTGATTTGTCATTTACCCATGTTGGTGAATTCTGAGTTGCTTTTGGCCGGTTAGTATTGAACAACGAGAAATACACAAGCAGATGCAATTCAGCACGTTTCTCAGCAGATACAAGTAAACCACAGCATCAAACCTCAGTTGGGTTTTTATGTCCCGCTGACATCCACACATATGGGTATGATTTCATGTGGTCATATGGTTTCATAAGGTCTGTGGACGAGGCAAATGAGTACTGCCATCAGTAGAAAAAAACAACTTACTCACTGAATGCAAATTCAAGACTTCAGACAAACACTAGTTGACACATTATATTACATAATACACGTTTATATACAGTAGGCTACTTTTAAATGTTTAATATTTGTTCTTTTTTATACATATGGTGACGTTTTTCAAATGAATGCTTAATCCTTTTGTTTGTGGAAAAGTAAATTGGTTCTGGCAGTATTGTGGTCAGGGGATTTTGAAGTTTGACCAAATGTGTCTCACAGAACAATGTCATGATCCACAGCAGCCTATTCATCATATTTCATCATCTGTAAAATGGTTTTTGGTGGTCATTTTTGTTGTTTTTGACATCAGTACCAGGCATGCCTGCAGGGCCCACCTGGAGTGCAGGGCAGGGATGGTAACCCGGGGGTAAACGGTATTCCAGGCACACCAGGAATCCCCGGGAGAGATGGACTGAAAGGAGAGAAAGGAGAGTGTGTGTCTGAGAAGTTTGAGGAGCCCTGGAAACCCAACTACAAACAATGCGCTTGGAACTCTTTAAACTATGGTATTGATCTTGGAAAAATAGCTGTAAGTATTACAGACCTTTTCAACATCTTCATATTATTAGTGCATGACTTGAAGGTGTGATGGCCTTCGAGGAAGAGGTTACACAAAAATTAACATTATGCCATCATTTTGTTGTCAGTATTTGTTCTGTGTGGATTCATACGGTCAGAAGTGACACTAGGCTACATTCAATTAAAGCAGTAAGCCCCAAGAAGCTGTTATAAAATGCACTGTAAATTTGTTTAATTGTTAAAAATAAGTATTCAGACATTTATAGCTTCATTCATGTGATTTCTATGTTGCAGGCGTGCACGTTCACTAAGCAGCGTTCAGACAGCGTTCTGCGTGTGATGTTCAGCGGTTCTCTCAGACTCAAGTGTAAGACAGCCTGCTGTCAGCGCTGGTACTTCACCTTTAATGGAGCTGAATGCACTGGACCCTTACCAATAGAGTCCATCATTTACCTGGACCAGGGCAGCCCTGAGCTCAACTCTACCATTAACATCCACCGAACATCCACAGGTACCAAGTTTATATATATACTGTATACGCTAAAATCGAAATTAATTACATAAATTAATAAATTCGATTTGATATGTTATTGTATTTTCTAATACAGGTATATCTATATTATTTAACAGTAAGACTTTACAACAAGGCTGTATTGTAGTTAATGCATTAGTAAAAATGATTCACTGTTTCAAAGTTTCAATTCTGTAATCATTTACTCACTCCAAACCAGTATGACTTTCTTTCTTCCGCAGAACACAAATAACACATTTTGAACAATGTTGGTAACCGAACAGAGTTGGCACACATTCACTTCCATTGTATGGACACAAAACCAATGCAAGTGTATGGGTGCCAGTTAACAACATGCTTCAAAATATCTTCTTTGGTGTTCTGCGGAAGAAAGAAAGTCATACAGGTTTGAAATGACAAGAGGTAAATGATGACAGAATTTTCATTTTTGGGTGAACTATGCCTTTAACATGTATTAACAATGAACAACAGCTACTTGTAGCCTACAGCATTTATTAAACGTAGTTCATTTTACTTTTTTACTAATGCTTTTTCAAATCAAAAGGTTGAGAACCCCTGTGTTACCATTAAGCCATGCAAATAAACTAAAATAAACAATTGTATTGTCATTAACTAACACCAACAGATTAACATGCAGAAAAACTAAATTCAACTCAACTCAACTCAATTTTATTTATATAGCACTTTTTACAATTTTCATTGTTACAAAGCAGCTGTACATGAGACATATTGACTATAAGCAAAACAATTAAAGTTATACATGTAAAAACAAGAAAAAGGTGAAAACACAGAAGACAGACATACCCACATACAAAACACTCCACACACACAATATGCACACGTACTAACACACATAGACACACACACACACAGACACGCACGCACAGTGAAAGCACACATTTAAGATAAAGGAGAGAGAAACACAGGTCAAATATTAAACAGACTATAAATTCCTATATGCAATGTTAATTAAGTAAAACTTTAAAATTCTAAAGCAGCCCCCCGGCCAGGCAAATAGTGCAAAAAAACAGTATGCAAACAGTGGCGAGGAACCGAAAACTCTAATCGAGAAAAAAAAACTCAGGAGAACCCAGGCCCAACCAGGGGATTCCAGTTCCCCTCTGGCAAAAGCTGCTGCCTCTGCACAAGCTCGACAGTGCTTGCACAACAAGGCTAAATAAACTTACTAATAAGGTAAATTATGTTTACATCTGTTATTATGCATACTTGGTGCTTTTAAAAGCTTTGCATAAAGCTTGATTTGTGGCTGCATGAATAAGATAATTATGAAGATATAGGCTATCTGTTTATGACTTTGTGGCCTACAGAATATGTTGTACAGCAAAATGTGCTCACAACATGGATATGAATTATTGTTATTGCCACCCTGTTTAACAGTAGGGCTTAGGGTTCCAATACACATTCCACATACAAATACGTATTCATTTACAAATGAATTGAAACTTCCTGACTTTAACGAGTTGGCCAAATTGTCTTGATCACAAAAAACTTAATATACAAAGTAATAATATGTAAAAAGATCTAACATCAGATTTGCACACTTGTTGTAACCAAATGAAAGACACATGCACTCACAGATGATATCTTTGTCCATTGGATTTCTTTGAGTTATCTTTTGTGTTGCTAAATGTAGTTTCCCTAACGTTTATGCTGCAATTACACAGCAACCAAGATCATTTCAGAACCCAGTGTGGTTTCTCACATCCCAGCATTCATTCTACATTTCACAAAAGAGAGCTTCAGCATAGCTCAAACATAACACAAATTTAAATGTGTACAGGGAAAATACATGCAATACGTTCAAAGAAGTCAAAGACATTTTGATAAAAAATTCTGTGTTACACAGATTAAAATTGAGTTAGTTAGTATGCATTGAATAATACAAACATCTGTCATCCCAATAACACAATTGATAGTAATGACAGCTTTTTCATGCATTGTATCCATCAGTGGAGGGACTCTGCGAGGGGATCCAGTCTGGTCTGGTGGATGTCGGTATATGGGTGGGCACCTGTGCAGATTACCCTCGCGGCGATGCATCTACAGGATGGAACTCAGTATCCAGGGTCATCATTGAGGAGCTTCCAAAATGAGCTTTCCTTCTTCTTTTTGCCACCCCATGGCAACAGAATATAAAAACATCACATTCTTTACATGGGACGTCCTTATAGAAATATGTCAAATTATAGCTAATAATGTTGATATGGGTTTGTGCAGCTTCTGGCATTGCTGAAAATGATTCTCAATATAACAATGCAGATCAGTTACAACAACTCAGTGACGGAGCTTTGGATTTTTAAACACTACCATGCTGGTAATAATATTACCAATATTTCCAAGTACTGTAAAAACCATGGTATAGAAATGGTAATCAAAACGGTATTACTGTATCATACAATCACTGTGTCAGGGTACTCCAACAGTGCTTTTTTGTTCAACAATATGATCAACTACTATGTTTTATAAAACTAAATGTTAAAGATATAAAATGTATCATGGTAATTAAATTTGGTTTTAAAATGCTGACTATGTCTGCAAAACGTCTGAAGGTAACACATCATAAAAGAGGGTGTAGATGGAAAATGCTGGGAAGTATGTAGCAAGAGTAAGGGTTGGAATGTCTGGTGTGGTATTTAAGTAGATTTGCAGATGCACTGCAGAGTGTGCAATATAACATGCTGAGTAAGTCTTTTTCACAAAAAAGTAAAAATAACATTTGTACAAATGTAAAAAGTATTAAGATCCACATGAAGGAATTATACGATTTGGACACCATTGACTTAAATGGGAAGCTCATCAAAAAATGAAAATTCTGTAATCATTTACTCACCCTTGACTTTATTTTGCGCAACACAAAAGAAGATATTTTGAATGTTGGTTACAGAACAACGGAAGAACCCATTCACTTCTATTGTATGGAGAGAAAACCAATGCAAGTCAATGGGTACTGCCTTTGTTTGGTAACCAACATTCTTTAAAATATCTTCTTTTGTGTTCTGCAGAAGAACACAGACGTTTTTGGGTGAACTATCCCTTTAACAGCCACAGCAAAGATAAAGTTGGTTCTGAGAAAAGTACTAGCTAGTGTTGTAGTCGAGACCACCAAAACCAAGACCAGAGGGTGTCGAGACCAAGACTTTGAGGGGCCGAGACCAAGACCAGCACTCCCAAACTTCATTGAAAAGATCCACAAAACACTAAAAAGTCATAATAAAATAATAATAGAAGTAACTTGGGTGATTTATTGTGCAGAAATGTATGTGAAGGATGTTTTATGTTCCATGTTTTATCACCCACCTACTGTAACATATTAAACATTTTGTGCAGGTAAAAATTCCAACAAGCATAAAAAAAACGGTAAATACCCAAGATAAATTTAAGTCTGTGACCTTCAGTGACTTCCATTAGTTTCATTGCTTTTTTATCTAATCAATAGCAAAATAGCTGTGTGTTGTTCAGATTTGTTTGGGACTAGCCAAAATAGAACAAAAACTTGTGTTTAATTGTTAACTCGAGGTTTATTGAATAATTATACAAAATCAATATCACTTCAGATGTTATAAAATAAAAACAAGATCTCACACAAGTACCTTTTTTTGCAATCACATCTCAGATATTGTGGCCTTTGTGTGTATTCATTTTGTTGACAGACAAGTGGCGAATGCTTTTAAAGCCAGAAGTATTACATCCAATCACATGAATGATGTTAACACATAAATCAGACAATGCACCAGCAATTTTGTGTAATTCCCACAGTTGTGGTCTTGACCGGTCTTGAAATAAAATCAAAAAATGGTCTTGAGACCAGTCTCGTACTACAACACTAGTACTAGCACATTTGATGCCATTTGGTTTAACGCTTTGTTCCTAATGCTAATAATGATAATTTGTGTCGAATACTTCTTGGGGTCACTGTATATCCTTTTACTTCATACATGACATCAGGTTCATGTGACATAAATTCTTTTATTAGATGTGTAAAAATGCCTTATACATATTTGAGATCCCCTGTGCGTGTTGTTGACAATAGCACTTCTTACACACATTTCTAATGGCCTTGCCGTTCTTCATTTACTCCAGTTCAAATGTTCCTCTCATTCTGATCCATGAACATCTGGTTAAAACTTGCTCGTGCCCTCCAGTAAAGTATCGGTTTCTCTCAGGCCTGTGTGCTATTATCCTCTGACGTTACATCATTTCCTGAGCATGCCCAGTGAGTGTCGTCCGGTGAAAATGTGCTGAAGATAAATGGGTTCATTCCCTCGCACAGCTCAGGTCCTCAAATAAAGCAGTAGTTGTGAAAATATCGTAAAAAAAGACGAACATTAAGTTGTTTGGTTATCACTGTCGAAGGATGGCTTCAATCCAGCTTGTCCAAAATCCATTCCCCTCTCATGTGCCTGGCATCTTAAAATCATGGTGTTTTCTACAAATCACTGTACTCTTATTCATAAATCTGAGGGTTAATATGGGCACTTCGTGGATCTGTCATATTACTCTATGAATACACTTTAATATCTTTCAATATACTCAACAAATCAACAAGACAATAAATCTTTAGCCTCAATGTCATTTGCACTTCATCTTCTTATTTTCTATCAGTGCACAAACTAAATATCAGATTTCATTTGTGTTGGTCCATCTTTATACCGGTGTGTGTGTGGTGTCCTGAAGGTTTAGTGGTACTCGCCCAAAAGCAAACGCGACACATTTTCAAAAACCAGGAAGGTGATGCAGCACGCGGGAATGACTCGCACCAAGTTGGGAACCATCCCTTTGTAAAATCCCTCAACTCCTTCGTTGCTGTAGAGAAAGTCAAGCACAGACATACTGAATAGATGTGAAGCGTAAACAGATGAGTCAAAATATTCCTGGAACATGCGTAAGAGTTTCTCTGACAAAGCTTCACACGGATGCTGACATCAGCAATGAGACGGCTACCTTGACACTGTAGTTGGCCAGAATACAGTTGCAGTATATGTTTGTCTAACAGAATAATGAACACTGTGTGACATTACAGTTTATAGAGTTTGTCCAGCACTCACATCCACGTTCTCCTGATCACATCCACAATTCCACTGTAGTTGTTGTGCTGGTCCTGCAGGCGAGCGCGCACGACCTGGTACGGGTACGTCACTGCCACTGCAAATATTTTGGAGATGGCTGCTATGGTGATGTACTCTAATGGAGACTGAAGCAGAGAGAGGCAAGGAGGAGAAACTGAATCATCTTTATAAAAAAAAAAATGCTGCATATAGTAATCCACCAGTAATGCCATTTTGTGTTGTATTTTGGTGTACTCTGTACATGCGCATATTTTATGTCAGTTAATAGCATTCTTAACAGTAGCAAGCAGGTTTTTATATGGACATAAAGCGAATGTATGGCCAACAAATAGATTTTTTTTTCAGTTTGGCATTACATAAAGAAAGAGCAAAAATATGTAAATGATGCAGAAAGGCCTGGTTTTATTCTCACCAGCAGCGAATCAGATGGCATCTTTTTATATTTGTTCTGCTCCCTCTTCAGGCCCTCATAGGTCATGAACTGCAATGCAGCATGGGAAGTCCCCACCAGACCAGGCAGAAAACCCTGCAGTGACAGAACAATAAAATGAGCCTGTGAAACTCCCACACCGACGCCCAAACCACAATAACCTGTGGTCTAGAATCTAAGAAGAACTTTGTGGCGTTAAACTAACCCAGACTTGACTAGAATTAAACCATGTTTAATACTGCAGTGTGTAAACGTTTTAAGTGTGTCACAAAAATGTAGCCAATACTTAGGCCTGGCTTGAACCACAGATTAGGTGCTGTATCAATCTTCCAAGTACAATGCAACAGTGTCCTCTAGAGGTCAAAGAAAGAAACTACAATCTGAATTTACAAAAGATTGGGCCACCTCACCATTTAAAGTCAACATGAAACACTCTTTACAACCCACTCGATGTATTTCAGAGTGAAACAGAATATACAACAAGTACAAAATGTAGAGTATGACTTGAACGTATACATCCGGACTTGACTGGCGTGTAAAAAAAAAGGGGGCATTACAAATGGAGACATCTGCTAGGAGAGGAGGGGTTATCATCATATTTACCCTCCTGTCATTCAAAGCCCGTTTGACTTTCTTTCTTCTGTGGAACACAAAAGAAGATATTTTGAGAAATGTCCAAATTTTGTCAATGGGCTTCAGTGTTGTTTGGTGACCAACATTCTTCAAGATATCTTCTTTTGTGTGTTTGCAGAAGAAAGAAAGTCACACGGGTATGGAATGACATGAACAAACTTTCGTTTCTGTGTGGACTGCCCCTTTAAAAAGTGTAGCCGTTACTTTAAAGCCTCAACACATTTTAACAACAGATTACGATTAACAACTGTAATAATGTGCACAGACCGAATGGTCACAGTAAAACTGAATAATAAATTATGAAAGTAAAAAGGGTTGATTTTGGTTTCATGTTGACTTTATGCATGCTCAAAGACTTGAGCACACAGGAAAGCTTCTTCATTACACCTCTAACAAGATCACTGCTGGTACATTTATGAAAGAGAGGAGAAGGGGTTAATTTAAAATCTGTAGATGTACCCTGTATAGTCCCGGGATACCCTCGTGACGGTATATTTTCACGAGGGCGTCCATCATTCCCTTGTAGTGCTTCCGGGAAGGGTCTGCATTGTACTGCAGCACCAGCCGGGTCTTTGTCACCCAGACCGGGTTGGTAAGGCAAAGCGCCAGAATGCCTGGAAACGCAGGGGAACATGGAACAGGGGAGTCCAACACCTTTACACCAACACTCGCCTTTAGTACTGATCTGTCTGAGTCCTTACAGGGTTTTACATGTAAAAGAGGCCAATAAGAATATTCAATCTGACTCAAGTTATCATTATGAGTCTAAAAATGAAGGCCAGGGCTGATTCAGTATTAGTCTGCTGGTAGTGTTTGTGGACATAGAAGGCATGGATTTGTGTTTTTGGTAACGCTATTAAAGGTGAAGTGTGTCATTTTGGAAGATATTCAAATATTTTTCATTTTTTACTGACTTTTCATAGGTTACTTTGAACAAACCGAAAACCCATAATATCAAATTTAGCGACATGTCAATCATTTTCAACATCATCTGTTCTCGCATATTGTGTGACAAGTTGTCATATAATACGTCATCACAAGGAAGATTTTAATGTTATTGATGTATCGCTTTATTTGAATATAGAGTTTGCTTTAGTTTTAATTTCACAAAACATTTTAAATCAGCTTCTGAAGATATATATTGGCCTGCATTACTTTAATGATGGATGGCTTTTAAGAGCATTTCGAGACAATAGGGCTCAAAATAATTCAAACCCCATGTACAGTAAATATGATCAAAGAAGTTTGTGAAAATAAATCTGCATTGTTAATCTTAGGATCTTTTCTTAAAAAATGTTAATCTTTCATTGGAGTATAAGAATTTTAAATGGGCGGATGTCATTATGAAATAAATGTTTTTAAGAGTACATAACATGAGATCATGAAAATCACATTTCATGCAGTGTGTAATGTTGGCGTGTTTGAAAGTCAGCAGTCTGCCAAGTTGTAAATCCGAAGGTGAATGAATAACAAAGTTATTGGCTTGGAAAAAAGCGAGTCGACTCTGAATCACGAAAACGAGTCGTCCCTAGTCCGATTATTTACGTCACTACATTTAGTCCCCGCCTACGTTTTGCTAGGACTGCCCGCGAAAACTTCACTTTTCTCCCCCAAACACTGTAGCTCGTGAGCTTCATTCGTAGACCAATCGCAGCAGACTAGACCATCTGACCAATCACGTCAGACTAGGCTAGAGGAAAGAAGGGGATTAGACAGATGAATAACGGAACGAATCATTTGAGAGTAAATCAAGAAGTAAGGTAAGAATAACCGCCAATTATTACGAAATAATAGTGTTTTTACACCTTCTATGTACATAAACTTGTTGTTGGACACTCCATAAACCAAAGTAGGACCTTAAAAATCCCTTTTTCAAAAAAACACATTGCTCATATAATCACATTACTTTGCACTTTATCACTATACAACATTACTACATCACATTACTTACAATTGTTCAACTTTCTATTGATATTATTATTATTATTGTGTTGTATTTCTCTTTATCTTTCTTTCTTTTAATCTAACTCCCAATAAATCTGCACTTTATTCTGCTTGTCTGTACTTCGGCATTGGAAGCTCCTGTTACCAAGACAAATTGTGTAAACATACTTGGCAATAAAGCTCTTTCTGATTCTGATTCTTAATTATTCAACCCCTTATTTTTGCCAAGATAACAGCTCTGAGTCTTTACCTACAGTATAATGCCTAATGAGTTTTGGGTACATTTTCTCCAGAACCTTCAGATTTCCAGCTCCATATTGGTGCTTCTCCTCTTCAGTTCTCTCCACTCGTTTTCTAGGGTTCAGGTCTGGAAACTGGGATGGTCATGGCAGAAGCTTGTTTTTTTGCTCAGTGACCCATTTTTGTTTGATTTTGATGTTTGTTTTCAGGTCATTGTCCTGTTGAAAGATTCAGCCTTGGCCCCTTTCATGACTTCTAGCAGGGGCAGTCAGGATGCAGGTTTTGATTTTTTATCTGTTGATATTTACTAGAATCCATGATGAATCTGAACAAGATCCTGTTAAAGACACAGCAGTAGATTTAACTTTACACATGGGGTACTTTTTATCCATGTGTGCACCAAACCCATCTTGAAAGGCTCATTTTTTAAATGACCATTTTCTGACCATACAACGTTTGAAACGTTACTGACACTACCAGAACTTTATACGGGATGGGTTCTTTGGTCAGATGAATTTTTAAAATGAGGATTTTAGCAGCAAACACTCAAGATGGGTTTGGGGCACACAGGGATTAAAAAGTACCCCATGTGTTAAAGGAATAGTTCACCCAAAAAAATGGTCCCCATTGACTTGACCATAGTCATTTTTATTCCTACTATGGGAAATGGGGACCATTTTTTAGGGTGAACTATTCATTTAACACATGGGGTACAGAAGATTAGGCCCAAAACATTAAAGATACAGCAGTAGATTTAAAGCAATAGTTCACCCCAAAAAATGGTCCTCATTGACTTCCCATAGTAGGAATAAAAATGACTATGGTCAAGTCAATGGGGACCATTTTTTTGGGTGAACTATTCCTTTAACACATGGGGTACTTTTTAATCCCTGTGTGCCCCAAACCCATCTTGAGTGTTTGCTGCTAAAATCCTCATTTTAAAAATTCATCTGACCAAAGAACCCATCCCGTATAATGTCAATGGGGACCATTTTTGGTTGAACTAATCCTTTAAATCTACTGCTGTATCTTTAATGTTTTGGGCCTAATCTTCTGCCGAAGATCCTGGATACCTTGTTCAGAAAACCAAAACCCGACTGTCCCTGCTAGAAGTCATAAAAGGGCCATGGCTGAATTAACAGGACAATGACCTAAAAAGAGAGAAGCACCAACATATTAGGCATCATAGGCATTGTACAATTTTTGAATAAAATATTTCAAAAGATTAAAAAAAAAAACTTTGTATACCGTAGTAGGCTATATGAGACCAGTTTTACTGAGCTTATGCTTTTTGTTGTCCTTACGTTGTTCCAATTGCTTCCATTGTTTACCTCATCTTTAAGTCGCTTTGGATAAAAGCGTCTGCTAAATGACTAAATGTAAATGATTAACGATGTAGGTTTATTTGCACGGCCTTCCTGGATCATATTTATCTAGGGGCTGAATCATTTTGAGGCCAATTGTATATTTCACTTTTTTCCTTTTACTTTTGTCTGCAGGTTTTTAGGTATATACTGTAAAGCTGCTTTGCAACAAGGCAAAACTGTGAAAAAGTGCTACAAAAATAAACTTGAATTCCATTCGGTGCTGCTGTTGCCACACAAAAGACACACTTCACCTTTAACCAAGGTCTTTATAAAAGCAATCAAGCCAGAGGCGTTTTATATCAGTTGGTGATAACACTGTATTGTACAAATATTATTGGTCGTCTCTGACATTTTGGTTTCCTCAATACTCTTTGCTATGCAATGCAATTCTTTATTTGTTTCACTTCCTGAGCAGATACCACATTATCATTTCTTCACTATTTGTCAGATTTCGCAAGAGCCTCACTGAAAACAGGCCTCAGCTTTAAGAGCAAAAAGTGTCCAAAGCTTGTAGTATTCCTGCTGATCCAGTTTCATAACTGAGCTCTAGATTTAGCTTTAGCGTTTAGTTTGTTAAGCTCAAGGGTGGCTCTTTTCTCGTACTAACCTGCTTCCGCCGCAGACACCAGGTGTTCGGCAGCACTCAGCTCTGTTTGCCGTCCCTCCTGCTTGTATGCTTTAATAGCATTATAACTGTTGGAAGATCACACGCAGCAATTATTATGTTAGATTATGTACACTAGAGTCATACAGAGCTTAGATGTAAAGTGTGCAAAGTGACCTCCATTTATAAATGGAAGCAAATGGCAAGCAAATCCTTTCGGCTTTTGTTGTTATAGTCAAAGAAAACATATCTCACCACCACAATATATCATTTGATATTACTGCCTGCTTGTCACTTGTATATAAAGGACAAAGTAACAAAAGCACGTCACTATTTATATTTCAGGGTTGCAGGCCCATTTTGTCAGTGATACAGATCTGAAATGAGGTCAGATAACTTCACGCAGTGTCGCTCATAATTCACACAGTTTCACTGACACCGTTTCTTTTTTTGGCCGGTGATCTATAAAGGTTCTATGACTTTTCAGGAAAGTGCACAGGACATGCTTGCTGAGTGTACATGAATCTTAACAATGGCATTAACGCAAAAGTTATGTTTAGATTTAAATGACGTGTTGCATAAACATGAAAATACCATTCCGTCCTTCCCTTTAAAGAAGCACTTACAAAAGGAAGTACAAGCCCCATGATGCCCCAGCCCCCCAGATGTTGGGAGTGACGCCCTGATAGAGACCTCTTATCCCTTCCAGCTTCCAGATGGTTTTCATGCAGTGCATCATGCCATCGTACTGGGGCCGCATTTTTAGACCATCACTTACTGGAAAGAGTCAGAAACATTGGGGGAGGTAACATAACACACTCCCATCTGATTAAATATATACAAACATTTCTGTTTTCCGATAGTTTTATTTTTGTTCGCACGCTGGTATAGTAGGCCTATGTGTTATTGTGGAGTAAAGAACGTCACCGTTTGCTCATTATGTTGTTCACATTACGTTTGTTCACAATTCATTGAATAAAGCACAAAAAATGTGTCGTTTGGAACAACATTTTTAAAGAAGTTATTTTAAATAATTTCTTTATTTTTGCTTTTTGGAACCTACACCAAAAGGTAGAGCAACGCTAAGCAGCTTTTGACATCTTTCTATTATGTCACCCTGCTGAAAACAATACAACAAATTCTAATGCTTTTCGTCACAAACATGTTCTTACCCGCAAATCTTATTTTGACCAGATCCAGAGGGTGCAGCACCAAAGTGGAAATAACTCCCCCACTCAATCCAGCAGCGAGATTTTCATATTTGATATGTTTAAAGAGTCGCAGGAGGCTTGATGTTATGGAGAAAGACGAGCTTGTTGTGTCTGCGGCTACTGCAGCACGTCTCTGCCTGGAGATGGGAGCAGTCATGTTTGTTTACGCACAACACGGACACCGAGCGCGCAAAGTACGCAGTAAAATATACTACGATATTTATGAATGCCGTCCCACTTTTTTTTATTTAAAGGGTATTAACTATCCAATGCCCCTATATAAATCAATAACAACCGCTGGGCCATTATGAAGCGTTCGCCCAACATTCACTTCTTCTGCTGGAGATTGAGAAGGTAAATAACGGAGAGGGGCAATGACTCATGTCAGTGGGCGGGGAAATACACGCCGCATTCATCGCGCTGGCTCGTTCCTGCAGTGTGTCAACGGCGCAGTCATGTTGGGAAGGGCAGGAGAGCCTTATTAACAAGTACAAGTGAACTGGGATCTGCGGGTTTTTTTTTTTACTAAAAAGCACAATAACGTTAGCATTTCTCAACCGATTTCACTGCGTTACATGCGTGAGTTTTCACGATTCATTATGACAGAAAAATCCAAATAAATACGTAAGAACGTTTTTGGAGTTTTTGAGTTGTTGACGTTGAGGATATGCAAACATATTTGTTTTCATCAAGAAAAACATCCCATTCAGTTATATGCGTTAATAGAACAGTCTTACCCGCCATAATATGGTGGAGTTGTAGACATGCGTTTAAGCAGCCAATGCGGCATCTAAGGACAAAGCCATCTATCTGGGAAAAACAGTAACCCATAAAATAGGATGTGACTTTCGTCAGAACACCGGATCTCCATATGCTCTACAGATCTGTGAATTTGAGCGTAGTTTTGATGTTAAGCCCATTGCACATTGAGTCCGAAATTTGCGTCCGAAATTTACGCACGTTAAAAAATAAATACGACCTCACGTTATGTCAATCACATTTACACACTGCCTCCGATATTTTCGTCCGTCATAAAAAAATTCGGACCGGGTTCGAATTTATGCGTTTTTCGCATCCGTCAAGCATTTTGAGTGGCCTTTTTTAACAATTCAGAGACACCGTACAAACAAGAGCCAAATACGAAAAACGCATACGAAAATTTCAGACTGTATGTGCAAAGACCTTTAAGGTCCAAACTCAATATCAAAACCATATAGGTGTGTTTTTTATTTGGATTTCATGCGCAGACCGATCGGCGGACAACATCAAAGCGCCGCGAGGGTCAAAATGTTAACCTTACCTTAATCTAATATTAGGCGTTGATGTGTTTATAAAGTATAAATTAAACTGAATGATTTGCAATGTCTTATAGTTTTTTAAACAAGAAAATACAGAAGCACAAATAAAATGTGCAAACTCCATAAAAATGTTGGGGAAGTTCTCAGCTTTCAATTGATGTCACATTGGAGAATATTTGAATTTGACAAATTTATATTTATAATCTGCCAGCCGATAAAAGCTTGTCGTCTCAGTTCACTTCTCATGGCTTAAGAAAAAAGCATACATGATTTAATGTCATCATTGTGTAACATGCTCCATGCGTCCGTTGAACAACATTTCGATGCAGCGTCTGGTACACAGGCCTAGTAAAACCAGCATCTTTGGCAATATAGGCGATGAAATAAGTCACGTCTCTGGGGGATGACTTGTCACCATAACACCCGTTTCATACCGCATAAGCAGAGCGTAGTTACTGCTCACCAGGGGCGTCGCACCCATGGGGGAAAACACCCACACTTTTCCCGGTGAGAGGGTTCAACACCCGCACTTTTTCTGCAGTTTTGCACAAACGCCTTACAGCAGTAGCTCCGTATTATGGAGCGAAAATTGTGCCTAAACTTAACAAACAAATCCAGCGTTTTGCAAACAAACGCAACCTTTTTTTGCAAAAGAAACTAAACTCTGAAACAACCAGAAAGCGTTTTACAAATACATAATGCAATTCGAGAGAAAATGCAAAGTTGTAACATATAAATGAACTGTGTATAAGTCTCACCTTTTTATGAGATTCTCTCAGCTTGATTTTCTCACAAATGGGATCCTGCAGATTTTCTCACAAATGCATGTGCAACTTCCTCTTACAAAACAACAGGTGGTGATATTGGGAATTTGACACTAGTTTCTATAGGAAGAAGCCATGAATACTACCTTGCGTGCCACCCTTGCCAGTGCCAGAAACTGAATTAATTTCATTCATCAAGTTTCATTCAGTTAGTCTCATGAAATTTATTGAAACTGTTAATAATAATCAGTTGCTGTTCTTAATAATAAATAATGAATTATGCATTGGTTTTAATATACAAATAACGTACAACAAACTGGAGGCATTTGCAATGTTGTCACCCCTTCCACCCCATCTCATTCTCTCGTTCTTGTTTCCCAACTGTTTACGTTTACTGTCACACTACTTTTACAAAAGGACTTTTAATTTTACTTTTTACAAGGATACTTTCTTATAAGGGAATTTTGACATAATTTTGTGTTTATATCAGGGCCAGCTCTAGGCATGGGCGGGCTGAACCCACCTAAACCTCAGTCTTGCCCACCCAATGAGAATAAAAAAAACACCAAATATTGTTGTATTGTCTATTGGCTGAAAGCAACGTCACTCTTCACTTCACTGCTCTGGCTTTAGTTTGTAACAGAGAAGCATGCTACAGGTGGAAGCAAAATATTGGAAGCAAAAGGAATATTAGACACACTGCACATATGTAAAATTAAGCATGTAAAATTAATTGTGCAGTAAAATCAGATTCATTTATCCGTTTTTGCGGTCTTATTTTGTGCTGTTAACAAACAGCTATTATTTGCTTGCAATATATAGGCTAGATTTTAACCTATTGACTTTCAGTAATGACTGAAAGCTCCCGCTTCTAAAATAAATCTGTGTCTCTCCGTCTCAAACACCCCAATTCACACTGCAGGTGGTAGCGAAACAATGTGCAAAATAGTTTAGTTTAGGCACGATGCGCGCTCACGATACCACATAAAAAACAGCAGACACGATGTAAAGTTCATTGTGCAGTGTAATAAGATTAATTCATCTAATTCATTAAACAAAATTAAACAGAAATCAGTGATCGTTCAGTGATGGGGAATGTTCTTAGCCCGCTTTCTTTTGTAGGCTTCTATTTATGTCCAGTTTACATAACAGCTTTATTTAAGGTGTAAAACATAAATAAAATTACTATATAATTTATACACAATTACTACACATTTGTGAGAAAAAACTGTACGGTCACATTTGTGAGAAAATCAAGTTGAGAGAATCTCATAAAAAGGTGAGATTTAAACACAGTACATTTATATGTCACACCTTTGCATTTTCTCTCGAATTGCATTATGTATTTGTAAAACGCTTTCTGTTTGTTTCAGAGTTTAGTTTCTTTTGCAAAAAAGGTTGCATTTGTTTGCAAAACACTAGATTTGTTTGTTAAGTTTAGGCACAATTTTCGCTCCATACCGTTTCTCTCGCCGCTCTATGTCTGCGCTCGCTGCGGCTGCCTCCTCTCCCCTCCCTCTCGAGCATGACACTGGCTTTGAGTGTGACTGGCTGATGATTGGCTGTTCTGCTTTAAGTCCCGCCTCTCTTGGTGTGTTAGATTTATCGTAAACTCGTGCTGAGGAGGTGGGAACTTATGGTTATGGTTATTTACATCTCCCTTTTCCAGGTACTTTGAATGAGTGTTTATGCTTTCGAGGTTTTTAAATAAGCTTGATATGTGTTTGGGAAGATGTTCTGTTTATGTTTTGTAGACATGTAGAATGTTTTCTATATTATATTTCGTTTTTTAGACTAATGCTAATTGCTAATTGGGATATTGTTCAGCAGCTAGCTAAAATCGGTTATGTATGTGGCATGCAATGTATACATTAATTGTGATGAAGAAGAGAGGGAATTGACAAGGAGGAGGGACAAATTGTCATTGTTAAGCAGTGTATTTATGGGTTTATTTCCAGTGCAATTGATTTTGATATTTTGAGCATTGTTTGTTGATTAGCTGAATACTTTTGTGGATACTTACCTGTTGTGTTTGTTGTGTTGTGTTGCCGTCTCAGTCACAGTCCTGTCAGACCCATGTCACTATCAAGCTTACCACCGAGTGTCATGACAGAACACATGACGACCCAAGTGCGGTGAATTACAAGTCTTTATTTATCACAGGCAGCAAAGGAACTGACGAAACCCAACCGCGAACGATACCGTCCGCAGTGGTGAGAACTTTAAAACCCCAGAGGGGTTGAACACGGCGGCAAGGGCGATAGGTGGGGAATAGAAGCACCTGGAGACCTCACTCGACCCGGGATCCGTGTAGAGAGATCGGAGGAAGACTTCGAGGAGGGGTGTAATCAGGATTCCTCCAGCGGGGAGCTGCCTGAGGCCGGAGGTAGCCGAGTGGAACGCCAACGTGAGCTGCCGGAGGGAAGAAGAGCACAGCCGAGGTAACAGGAGAAGGTAAGCCACACACTTGACAAGACAAGACAGATCTAGAACTAAGACTATGCCCCGACTAGGGGAAGAATAGCAACTTCGTCAGACGAGTCGCAACTACGTCTGGGGCAGTCTGAACTGGCTAACACAAGCAACGGTCAGACAACAGACGAGAGACACTGAGGGAATATAAGGGAGAGCATAACAATATGGAAAGGATTGGCAGGTGTGGGGTAATTACGGGAATGAGTGCTTAACGAGTAATGTGCCACTGGATTAACCACCTTGGCGATCCGGAATGACCCAATGAACCTGGGCACCAGATTACGGGAAGGCACCCGGAGAGGTAGGTCCTTGGTGGAGAGCCATACCCATTGACCGCACACATAGGCGGGAGGAGAGATCGGGTAGCGATCGGCCGCTGCCTTGGTCCTCAGGGAGGTTTGGGCCAAAACCTCTCTGGCCCTCGTCCAGGTCCGGTGGCACCGTCGGACGAATGCCAGAGCAGAGGGAACCGCAGCATAGAGTTCCTGGGAGAGAAACAGAGGTGGTTGATAACCCAGAGAGCACTCAAAGGGGGACATACTGTACCTGTGGCTGAGGCGGGCAGGGAGTTGTGAGCATATTCCACCCACGAGAGCTGTTGGCTCCAGGAACTGGGACTGTTGGATGTCAGACAGCGGAGTCTCCGTCCGAGATCCTGGTTGGCTCGCTCACATTGCCCATTGGTCTGAGGGTGGAAACCTGACGACAGACTCGCTGAGGCCCCGATCTGTCGACAGAACGCTTTCCAAAACCAAGAGGTGAACTAAGGACCCCTATCGGACACGACGTCGACCGGAAGGCCATGTAGGCGGAAGACGTGGTCCACCATCAGTTGAGACATCTCACGGGCGGACGGGAGCTTGGGGAGAGGAATGAAGCTGGCCGCCTTGGAAAATCGGTCCACCACCGTAAGGATTACAGTGTGCCCTCTAGACGGGGAAAGGCCAGTAACAAAATCCAGAGCTATGTGAGACCACGGCCGGGAGGGAATGGAGAGGGGACGTAGCAGACCTGGGGGCGGGCGGCGGGTGGTCTTGCTTTGCGCACAGACAGGGCAAGCCAACACGAACTGCTTGACATCGATGGAGACCGACGGCCACCAAAACCGCTGGCGCACTGACGCCAAGGTCCCCTTGATTCCTGGATGGCCAACCAGCCTTGAGGAATGACACCACTGGAGGACCTCTGGGCGCAGCGGAAAGGGAACGAACAGCCAACCCGCCGGGCACTTCCCTGGCACTTGCACCCCGCGACCGGCCTCCTCCACCCGCCGCTTGACTTCCCAGACAAGAGCCCCGACGACCCTCTCCCGGGGGAGGATGGAATCGACGGGTCTCTCTCTGTCTGGTCCCTCGAACAGGCGGGAGAGGGCATCCGGCTTGATGTTCTTGGAGCCGGGACGGTACGACAGCATGAAGCAGAATCTGCCAAAGAACAGCGCCCAGCGAGCCTGATGAGAGTTCAATCTCTTGGCTGAATGGACATACTCCAGATTCTTGTGGTCCGTCCAGACCAAGAATGGCTGCGTCGCTCCCTCCAACCAGTGGCACCACTCTCCCAAGGCTAGCCGAACCGCCAGCAGCTCTCTGTTGCCGATATCATAATTCCGGTCGGCGGGACTGAGGCGGTGGGAGAAGAAAGCGCAGGGGTGCACCTTCTCATCATGACTGGTGCGCTGGGACAAGACTGCGCCTACTCCGACATCGGAGGCATCGACCTCAACAATAAATTGGCGATCAGGATCTGGAAAACAGAGCACAGGAGCAGAGATAAATAGGGACTTGAGTTTATCAAAGGCTACCTGTGCGAGGGAGTTCCAGGCAAACGGGATCTTGGTGGCGGTCAATGCTGTGAGTGGTGCGGCCACTTGGCAGAAGCCCCGGATGAATCGCCTGTAAAAATTGGTGAGCCTTACGAGAGTCGGGAACTGGCCATATGGAGACAGCCTTGACTTTAGAATCGTCCAGTCCAATGCCTCGAGGTGAGATCACATGGCCGAGGAACGAAACAGTATCGGAGTGGAACTCGCACTTCTCCGCTTTGACAAAAAGTTTGTTCTCGAGAAGACGCCGGAGAACCTCTCTGAAGTGTTGGGTGTGTTCCTGGAGAGATGGGCAGAAAATAAGAATGTCATCCAGGTACACAAAGACAAAGCGGTTAATCATGTCGCCCAGCACGTCATTGATGAGGCCCTGGAAGAAAGCAGGAGCATTAGTCAGTCCAAACGGAAGGACCAAATACTCGTAGTGTCCCGATGGTGTATTAAATGCCATCTTCCACTCGTCCCCCTCGCGGATGCGAACCAGATGGTAGGCGTTGCGGAGGTCTAGCTTAGTAAAGACCCGAGCTCCCTGTAAAAGTTCAAAGGCAGACAACATGAACGTTAAGGGGTATTTATTCTTTACCGTAATCTCGTTCAAACCTCGATAATCGATACAAGGGCGTAGGGAGCCGTCCTTTTTCTGCACGAAGAAGAAACCCGCACCGGCTGGCGAGGAGGAGGGGCGGATGAGTCCGGCATTCAACGAGCTGCGAATATATTTCTCCATGGCCTCTCTTTCCGGAGCCAAAAGGGAAAATAACCGACCCTTGGGCGGAGAAGTGCTAGGGAGTAGGTCAATGGCACAGTCGTAAGGTCGGTGCGGAGGAAGGGACATAGCACGGGACTTGCAGAACACGGTTCGCAGATCATGGTATTCCTCCGGGACCCCGGTCAAGTCGGCGACATCTACCTGCAACATAGGAGACACAGAGACAGGAGAGGGAGCAAGACCAAGACAAGACACATGACAAGCAGGGCTCCACGCTAAAATAGAAGTGTTTACCCAATCAATGTGAGGATTATGCTATGACAACCACGGATGCCCTAATACCAGTGGGGTTGTGGGGGAATCGAGGATGTACAACCTAATATTCTCACAATGATTACCCGACAGAAAAAGGCTTACATGAGGGGTGGTGTGGGTGACGGTGAAAAGTGGCAGTCCCGCCAGCGTAACGGCTGAGATAGGTGGATGTAGAGGAACAGCGGGGATTCCCCATGCTCGGGCAGTAGCCGTGTCCAAAAAGTTCCCTTCAGCCCCAGAGTCAATTAAGGCCCTTCCTGTGTGTGTAGTTAGACCGAAGGTGAGGCGGAACGGCAGCATGGTGCGTGGAAATGGAGAGGATTCTGTGATGGCGCCCACCCGGACTCTCCGCTCTACGGATGGGCGTTGGCTTTTGCCGGGCAATGTGTGATGACGTGCCCCGCTTTCCCACAGTAGAAGCAGAGGCCATCCACGAGTCGTTGCTGCTTTTGGGCGGGCGTGAGGTGAGAGCGCCTGATCTGCATGGGTTCAATATCCAGTGGTGGAGGGTGTGTGGTGGTGGTGTCCCGGCTGGCGTTCCGATTGGCGTCCCGGTTGGCGTCCCGGCTGGCGTCCCGGCTGGAATCACGGCGTCGCCAGGCGGGGGGTGAAGCGTGTCGCCGACGGCGAGCATTTATCCGGCTCTCGATCCTCAGACAGAGGTTGATCAAATCCTCCAAATCCCGAATGGATCGAGTGCGGCTATCTCGTCAGAAATGGTCGGGTTGAGACCGCCAAGGAACCGCGCACGTAGAGCCCCGGCGTTCCACTCACATGCCGCCGCTAGGGTCTTGAAGCAGATTGCGTAGTCCGTGATAGTAGCTCTCCCCTGAGCGACACGGGAGAGTTGAGCGGCCGCCTCATCACCACGGGCCGACCTGTCGAACAAGCCAATCATCTCTGCGTGGAACTCCCGAAAAGGTCAGCACGAAAGCGATCCGGGTTTCCTCCGTGGCATACCGGCGAGGTTGAAGCGCGAAAACCAGGGAGCATTGGGAGAGAGATGACCGACGGGAATTGGTAGCTCCGTCGTAGATGGTAGGACTGTTGGCATGTGGCTCCGGATCATTCGAGACTCCGTGCGGTGGAGAGCGTTGAACCCCTCCAGCGTGGACGGCTCCTCGCAGAAGCTCAGAGACCTGGCGTTGTAATGTCGCCACCTGTCCTTGCAGCGCATCAACCTCCTGGGTGGTGGCCGTGAGGCGAGAAGCCTGCTGTCCCAGCAGGATGCCCTGCTGTTGCAGCGCCGCCCGCAGCGGATCCTGTCCCGCTGGGTCGTGCAGGTGGTCTGACCGTTCTGTCATGACAGAACACAGGACAACCCAAGTGCTGTGAATTACAAGTCTTTATTTATCACAGGCAGCAAAGGAACTGACGAAACCCAACCGCGAAAGATACCATCCGCTGCGGTGAGAACTTTAAAACCCCAGAGGGGTTGAACACGGCAGCAAGGGCAGAGGATAGGTCTCCGGTGATAGGTGGGGAATAGAAGCACCTGGAGACCTCACTCGACCCGGGATCCGTGTAGAGAGATCGGAGGAAGACTTCGAGGAGGGGTGTAATCAGGATTCCTCCAGCGGGGAGCTGCCTGAGGCCGGAGGTAGCCGAGTGGAACGCCAACGTGAGCTGCCGGAGGGAAGAAGAGCACAGCCGAGGTAACAGGAGAAGGTAA
This sequence comes from Triplophysa rosa, assembly GCF_024868665.1. Classification (NCBI taxonomy): domain Eukaryota; kingdom Metazoa; phylum Chordata; class Actinopteri; order Cypriniformes; family Nemacheilidae; genus Triplophysa; species Triplophysa rosa. The sequence goes on along the minus strand of NC_079905.1, from coordinate 20,962,193 downwards.
GCCACACACTTGACAAGACAAGACAGATCTAGAACTAAGACTATGCCCCGACTAGGGGAAGAATA